>NC_137640.1:21028924-21036424 GCF_963383615.2 Lipophrys pholis | reverse complement strand
CTGTAGAATAATTAGATACTGTGGCCAGATGCAGGTTTTGTGAGCTATTTCTGTGAGTAATAATCACAGAGACTAAGATGACACACATGAATATAAATTGGAGTGTTGCGCTAAGAATGACAAGGGTTCTTTTGTTAAAGGTAAGTCATATTGTATCCCAAATACGATAAAATGTTGGATAAGTTTTGTCACCACAATACTGAAGTCACTATGAATTGCATTTAATGTGGGCTCAGGCCTTGAATCACAATGTGTATTCAGACAGCAGAAACCTCGTCTGTGAGAGAAAGCAGGTGCATGTATGCATGTGCGCATGGGGACTATTTCTGCTGCGATTACATCTCTGTCTGTCATCACTGAATTTATCTGTGTTACCTGTGATAGTAGCTGTCAATTTTTGTTTTGTTTTCATATTCATATAAGAATGAAGAGGAGGGATACAACGGAACAACCAAGAACTCAAAGATTGGATGGTCAATGATTCAAGGTCATTTTGAAAATCTTTAAAACATCTATATCAAATAATTGTATAGACCAGCTTTTTTAAATATCATTTAAGAGTATTAACTTATGTAGCCTACTGTAATTGTCATTTGGCAAAGGATGAGTCATCCAAGAAACTCAACTGATCAAGCATGTATTGAAACTGTAATATAGGGTGTCTGCTATTTACTGTCATGGGTTTTTTAAATCAACTATTATTTAACCTAAAACAAACAAAATGCGCTGTACAATGAATGTCTGAAATGCTGATCACACATCCCACACTGACAGTGTGGTGGCCCGGGGCGCCCAAATCAAAGTTGCGGTGCTCCACGAGACACAGACTGCTGCTGTGCAGCCATGCAGCTCAGTACAATGGCATTACTGTTCTATCAAACAGAGACAAACGGAGAGTCACTTTGTGATGCTTTGCATTCATTGTCAATTTGAACACCAGCAGATCAATGTAAAAAAGATGAAGTGTAAAGAAAACCTGGTTTGTGCCAGTTTAACTCCAGTCAAACAAAACATTTGTATACAATGCCAAACTGTTTTGTTGTGGTGGAAACTCTGTCAAAGCAATAACAGACAGAAGTACAAAGTACGAGAAGTGAGTGTGAGGGGATACAGGGAAACCCACAGAAATAAAATCAGAGGGTAAGAGCAGCCTGCCTCCTTCTTGGGGCATCTTGTTAGTTCCTGAGGAGGAGTTGAGGAGGCTGCCAGTGCGAGTCTGAATATGTGTGCATGTTGTGAAAGGTGCCTGGTGGGGTTGGCATAGTAACTGTCTGCAGGAAGCGGCGGTTCCAGGCGGAGCTCCGCTGGCAGACGCTCTCCGCTCACATCCTGTGTGCTTCCAGGCGGGCAGGCACGCGCACATGCACACACACATGATCCCCCGCACACGCGACTGCACACACACTCGCACAGGGCTGGAGCGGGGCAGGGAGCTCGACTGGAGAGAGGTCCGGTGGAACAGGAGGGAGCAAGCAAAAGAGGGAGTCAGAGAGTAAGGGAGGGAGGGAGTAGGGAGTTCAACAGAGAGCAGCACTTTCCCACAGTCTGGGGATTTGACACATGGCTCTCACACATTCCTCAGCCCTGCGGCCGACCGAGCATCGGGGCTCACGGAAAAGAGAGAGAGAGAGAGAGCTAGAAAGAAGGTTCCACCCTTGGTTCTCACAAACATTTGTTATGTGGTCTGTTCATATGGGCCCTCATGTGCCTTACCAGGCATTTTCATGTATCTTAAATTATGTCTGAACATTTCTTGTTTGACTTTGGGTTGTCAGACAGCCATCACACAGAGGACAGCCACCTGTTTTACTGACCTGCACCAGCTGAGATGGTCAGCCTGTTTCCTGAAAGGGCAACACATCATTAAGTGTTAGATCAAAAAAATATCAAAGAGATCTTTTTTAGACACCAGTCTGTGTTGAGGTTGCATAGACTGCAGCGTCAATGTCTTATTTTCATAGGCTTTGTTTCTCTCATTTTCTAGTCTGCAGATGGTCTGCTGTCCCTGCTATTATCTTTGGACGATGCAAGTAAAACTATGATACAATGATTGGCAAATCTCTCTATAATGCTCTGTAGACCACAGATTCCCAACTTGTTGTTCAGGACCACATCGATCACTAGAGGCCCGAAGGCTTTCACTGCTCTGAGGTTAGTTTTATACATGTTCAAAAAAAACCATGATAAAATACTTTATGATCAAGAGCTTACCTGGGAATTGCCCATTGCTTTAATTTTTTTTGGAGGGGGGGGGTTTGCCAGCTTATGCCTTTAATGTTGGTTGACCAGAGACTGTAGAAGCTTTTCTGGGAGGCTTTGATGCTTTCTATACCTCTTCAGAGGGCTGACTGGAAGTCTACTACTATAAAGATGGCAAAACACAAACACACACACACACACACACACACACACACACACACACACACACACACACACACACACACACACACACACACACACACACACACACACACACACACACACACACACACACACACACACACACACACACACACAACACACAATAATCTAATCCCAGCTTAAGTTCCTTGTCTATGAGTGGATAATTCAGCACTTAATCAATTCTGTCCACAATAATAGGATAAGCTGATATCAAAAAACGATATCAAAAAACGAAAAAGGAACATCGTATAGACCTTATTGCCACCATATTGACACTTCACTCTTCATTCTAAAAAACTAAATGATTATTATCACCGTCTGATTGTTCATAAGACTTCTGTTAGGACACAATTCAACAAGTGTTCTGCCCCAGTCCATCTGTCCTTTACCCCACAGCATTCCATGAATATTTCCAACAATAGCACAATTTCATCCTTCAGGGCAATCTCTTTATGCCGATTTACATCCATCCACACATTAAGGTTTTACACTGCTTTATCCAATTCAAGGCAAAGCTGATCCCAGCTGACAATTTGCAAAGTGTACAGTTTACAGTCACCAGTCCATCATGGGGGAAACACAGAGAAACAAATAAACACATATTAACATCTACAAGCAGTTAGACGTCACCCGTCACCCTGAACTGTATGATTTTTGGACTGTGAGAGGAAGCTAGAAAGCCTGGAGAAGACCCATGCATGCAAACTTCATACATGCAAAATCCAACTTGAGTCAGATACATCTTACCATGAGACAAAAGTGCTAACTCCAACATCACTGTGTTGTCCTTGTCACTACTGTGTTACAATTAAATGTAAGTGATTTCACTGGAAATTATAACACGACAACCCACGGAGGAAAAATTTGCAATGTGGCTCTACAGTCTCTCATGTCCTTTGTAACGTTTTCATTGCCTTCTCACAGCTTTACATAGCCACACCTGAGTTCCTTCTTTGTGCAGCCTTCATAAGCTTCTTTGAATAGTTGTTTTTATTAGTAACATTCCAAAAGAAAGCAAAGGTCACCCTCTTTCACAGTTACAGCACAGCCTTGGAAGAGGTGCTTTGCAAAGCTGCTCTGTTCAGCAACCCTTCAGCAGACACACAGACCACCCATATACGCTACTGATTTAAAGTGTGTTAATGTGTGCAAGTCTGTGTGAGCGACAGAGTTAAAGATCTGACAAGCAGGAAAGAAAATGGATGCAAGAGAAACCTGTCGTGGAGGGAGGTGGCATGATGCGGAGCTCGAAGGATGAAAGTAGGCAGAGGATGTTTTTTTCTTACTTAAGTGCCCATCCACTGTGGAGGATACCGAATCGCCAGTTAAGATGTCCCAACTATCTGCTTCTATTTCTTACAAAGGCTGTGTTTCTTGTTTATGACAGCATCAGCACACAGAATAAAATTTTAAAAAGGCTGTTGTCCAGGGACAAATAGCATACAACAGTTTGATACTGGGAAAGTGACAACAAAGCATCCTCTGGGAATCAACATTGGGACAGACCAACCCTGGTCTTCCGCACTCCACGCCTGTGACACCTTGACACAGCAACTTCCTACTAATTAGGAGCTGGTGGTCTGTTGCCTGTCAACACATCCTCAGCCTGACTCTGTTGTGTGTGGCAGAGCCTGGAAGGGTCAGCCGCACTGATGATCTGGGGCAGCACAGATAGGAAGGGATAGGTGGGAATGAACAGTTTAGGAGTGTGTGTGTGCGTGTGTCTGTGTGTGTGTGCGTACATGAGTGCATGCTTGGATGGCTGGTCTGGTCAAGTTGTGGTTTTGGTTTAGTTTTGTGCGGGAGTGCTTGCTTGTCATCGTTTGCCAGCTTTGTATGTATATGATCACATGTACATTTCCTGTCATTGCGTGCATTGGGCAACCAACTGGCAAACAGCTTTGCTTGTTAATAACAGAGAGTGTGAGATGGTATGGAATGGATTTCATTCTACCATTATCCAGAGAAGCTGCAGGCTGGTTCCAGAAATCACCAACATGTTGAATTTATCCTTGAGAAGAGATATCATTTCGTCAATGGCAGACAGTAAAACGTGCTATCATCATAAACAGCACAGGACTACACTTGTCCTTTCTATATAACTACCTGTTACTGTACTGTAAAGGTTGGGGGGTATTTCTATATACTGTATATACTGTATAGAGAGACTGTGTGTGTGTGTGTGTGTGTGTGTGTGTGTGTGTGTGTGTGTGTGTGTGTGTGTGTGTGTGTGTGTGTGTGTGTGTGTGTGTGTGTGTGTGTGTGTGTGTGTGTGTGTGTGTGTGTGTGTGTGCATTATAGAGATGATTTCAGTGCAATTAAAGTTATGTGCTACAGGGCAATTTCCATAGCAAACAAAAAAAACCCTGTAACTTCAACAACAAAAAAATGTTAACCTCTTCTTATGTGCCACGCAAATCAGTTTTCTTTTGCCCTTCGGTTGATTTCAGGTTATTTGTGTGTGTGCATGTGTGCATGTGTGGATGTGTGCGTGCGTGTGACGTGAGTAAGTGTGTCATGTTTGTGGCACATTCCCAAGAAGTGAGTTGGGACATCACGGCGGCCTCATTGAGGCCGAGTGGCGACTGTTTCTCAGTGATGTTTGATGTTTTCAGAGTCTGCCTCAAGTCATGTTTCCACATGACTTGAGGGGCAACGAAAACGTCTGTCTTGCTCAGGCGTCTCACATAGGAGTGACACACGCACACACACACACACACACACACACACACACACACACGCACACACACACACACACACACACACACACACACACACACACACACACACACACACACACACACACACACACACACACACACACACACATCTTTAGTTTGCAAGACATGGATGAGGAGGTCTTTGATGTTTCCTCAAGATCTTTTGTTCAGCGTGGTGAACGCCATGCACCACAAAACTGTTCTCCCCCTGTGTGTGAAGGCGAAGGATTAGCAGTTACTGGAGCCATCCTAATGAAGCCTGTTTGATGTGAGGGCCCAATTACCGTATGGGAGCTTAGTGAACGGGCAGTATGAACGGTGTGTGTTCATACTGAAAGGGGAGGGTGTCCATCCACAGTGGCAGCTCAGATGACCTCGCCATGCACCATTTGACCCTCACTTACACCATTCCCTGATTTTGCTTCCTTTCTTCACTTTTTCAAATGCCAGGTGGAGTTTATTGTGTCTTATAAATATGTCAGAGTTTTTTTGTGTTTAATGTACCTGCTTGTTTGCCTTTATGAGTTCAAAACAAAATTACATACAAGAACACAAACTCACTTTCCAATTCATATGTAGATTTGTACAGTTTGACTGAGGTTAATAAGTGTTTATAATATTTGAACAATGTTAACATGCACGTGTGCGAGCATGGTATTGGAATCACTTCTTAATATAACGCAGTCTGCTATAACACCATTGCCATCTACAACCTACAAAATGACCATATTGTGAAATTGAAACCCCAATGGTGCCTCAGACAAACAAAAATAAACAGCATTGCCTATACAGTTACAGAAACTCTTGTATTTGCAACTCGTAATTATAATGCATTGTATAAGTGTAATGAAATGGTGGTGATATGTAACTACGTTTTGATATAGCCTTTATCTTTTACATCTGATAGGAAAATAACGGACAAAATGTTTCCTACCTTTTTTCTCTGTGTCAAACAAAACATTTTTGGTAGAATAACACACCCCGAATATGTGGTACAGTTAATTCAGTCAGGTTGAATGAGGCGCCACATTTTTGTGAATTTGTTGAGGAGTTAATAGTGAGTCAATATAGACTCTACAAAAGGGAAGAGCAGGACAGTAAAGGATTAAGTGGGTGGTTGTTTGTATTACTGACAATCCTATTTTTTTTATAGGTGAAGGTGAAGTGCAACAGGTCACCAGTCCATACCAAGGCAAACACGAAGAGGCAAACAATCGTCCACATTCACACCATCATTGTATGGAGAGAAATGAGTCTCATAGACATGTTTTTAGACTGTACGCGGAAACTGTAGTAACCAGATCAATCTACGTATACACAAGAAGAACAAACTCCACACAGAAAAAAACCAAGCCTGGACTCAAACCAGGTTATATACTCACATCAAGGCATAATCTTACAGCACACATCCAACAGCAGACCAGTGGCAGGAAGTACTACTGCTGGTCCTTTATGTGACATTGCGCATAACAGTTGTGGTTTTGTCTTATCACTAAAATACACAGTGAGGATGTTTGCTGGCACCGTCTGTCTAGTTTTCGCAAACAGCAGTTCACTCCCAACCGGGTGAGCAGAGTTGAAAATGAAAGGGACTGAAGACTTGAAGGAAACTGCTGAAACTCACTCTCCCACCATTCAGGCTCATATCTGAACAAAAGTAAATATTTGGCTTGTGGGTAGGGAAGAGTTTGAATTTGTTAGTGAACATGCAGAGTATGTGTGTATGTCTGACTGCATGCCTTGGGCCAGTTGTGAAGTTTGTATAAGAGCGGAGTTGTGACAATGTGTGAACGCCAGAGTTAAACTGAAAACAGAGACATTTCTGCTGCTTTTGTGTTTGAGTGTGTGTGTGCATGCAGGCGTGTGTCAGATAGAGTGCGCTGGTTTTGTTTTGGTGGGGGTTTTTTTTATCTAAAAAGAGTGATTTCTTTACGCATAAGATTACCATTTTACTATAGTTCAAGAGTAGTTTCATCCCACTTTGCTGACTCTTTAACAGCTGTGGTTAACCCAGACAGGACAACAAAAATATTCTCACTTGGCTTTCACCACAAAACAACCACCTCATCCTGAATGGGTAGTTTACTACTGAGCCTTTTCATTCTGATTATACTCTGTGCAATGTTAAGCAGCCCTGGGGGTTGATTGTTGTGGTTTTCAACACAAATGAAACTCCTTGACACTCCTTGTGTGAAAGAAGAAACCTAATTGAATTCCACTGGCTTTCTGAATTTAATATCCTTTTAATGTATGTTTAATTGCATTGCAGTGACACAGTTTGGTGCGCCTCATCTGACTTTTATCCATCCATCAATCTTGTTTTCCACTTTGTCCAATTCAGGATCAAAGTGGGCTGAACCAGTCCCAACTGACTTGG
>NC_137640.1:20978924-21023924 GCF_963383615.2 Lipophrys pholis | reverse complement strand
GTGCAGGGATAAGAAATTAGGACAGGAGCATTTTATATTGTCCTGTAAGTGAAGATTTTAGCATAAGCGCTGGTCCCGAAAAGTTGAGAGCTAAACAGTGTTTGGTCCAGGTGGGCAAATGCCTGGTAGGGGTTGATAGTGGATTAGTTACTATCGCAGGAGAGTAATTGGTTGATGTGTGGGAAACATGGATTTGTTTCTCAATCTTCAGAGAAACACTAATATTTTCTCCCTTTGAAAATTCTAAATTTATTTATTTATTTATTTATTTATTTATTTATTTATTTATTTATTTATTTATTTATTTATTTATTTATTTATTTATTTATTTATTTATTTATTTGTTTGTTTGTTTATTTGTTTGTTTGATTGTTTGTTTGATTGTTTGTTTGATTGTTTATTTGTTGAAACACTTGTAATCACGCCATCTTGAGGCTTGCAACAATTGCTGAAATATTTAATCCACTGGTCTGTGACCTTTCACTGGCCACGAGCCACTGAATCCTGTTTGACTGGCGTTATATTTCTTGATAAGCATGGCTTTCCCTGCTACGTTCACCTGTGCACTGGGCTTTCCAACATGTGTGAGGAATAAAGAAATGCATAAAATGGGCTGTTGTGTCCTGGCTAAACAAACTGTGTCCCTGCCATGCCTTATGTTATGTAAGCCATATGTCTTGACATGACTGCTCCTATCGAGCTTACAGTGCCAAAGGCAAACCCTTTCAACCTGCTCCTGATCTGATTGTGACAAGTCGGTCGATTTATAGATAGGTGGAGGAAAAGCTGTTATCAGGGCAGTCATTTGACAGATGTTGCTATCCCAAATGAATCTGCTGTTTAATCCTGTTAAGGCACCTTACTCCAGGACATGAGCCCAACTTCCTCAGTAACGCCCTTTCTTTGAACTCTTGACCCTTTGCCATGGGAAGCAAACACATCTACTCTCATCCAGGATGATCTCTGCATGTATGATAGAAAGGTTGTATGTAGTTTAAAGATTAGGCATGTGATCCCCCAGTTATGAACATGGATAATTCAATCCATATCTAAGTCACACATTTGATAAGCACCACAGAGTTAATTTATTTCAATGCTTCAATGAAAAAAAATAAGGACTCATGACGTTAACGAGAGCTAATTGGAGTCAAGAGTCAGAAAATCAAAGTTCAACCAGTGAAATTAGATTTAATATTACAAACAGCTTCAAATGTATTTTGGGTTTTACAACCATGTGCCCCAAAAACAGCAACTTCCTTTCTCAAAGAATTTCAAGAAGGGTTCACAAATCAATTTGAAAGACTTTAGCTATGAACAACAAACAATTCAGACAAACTCACCAAATGCGGAGGCATCCAGCCTTGTCACTAAAAAAAGAACAGTCGAATTAATTGTGGTTGAGCGTAGTGAGAGCAGAAGCTAAAGGCTGAAGGAAAAATGAGAACTCTGTTCAATAGTCTGTTGTCTCAGATATTTTTAATCAGCACTTCTCTTCAACCGATAACTCGGTTGTTTGACTCAGCTATGATATTAGTTGTCTTATTTATCAATGGAGTTTTTCCTTTCTAGAAAATACCACCTGCAGACGTCATTTCACAATCAATGAAATAAAACACGACTGTGGACCAGGACCAAACGACATTGAGACATAACTTGATAAGTTACTAGCCAATAGTTTAACGTCTCCACTTTGTGAGCTATTTGACTTCTATTTAACAACCTCTGCCATCCGTGTAGCCTAGAAAAAATACCAACTTCAAAAGGAAGCAGTCTTAAAATGTTGTAGAGATGTGCTACCTGTCTTTTAAAATGACAAACGAGCAGGTTCTTTGAATATATAATGTATGCAAGATATTTACATATCATTATTCATCATTATCTACTTTTGGAATAAATGATACATCAATGGCATCTGCCAGAGCTCTTTCTGCATTGGTTCAACTTTCATTTTCACAACAGAAGACACTCTGTCTCTTTTAATGGTGGCCAAAATAGTTTGTAGAGGAGGGCTTCAGGGCTACGGTCTAGGACCTCCTCGGTTTTCTATCTTTATGATATGCCAAACTTTTTTTCTGGCTGCTAATGCATACTTCTAATACGGATACATTCACAATTACAAATTCTCTACCAAGTGCATGAACCGGCTCTTATCAAACTAATTATTGTTGAATAAAGAGATGTCATGCTGTGTGTTGTCTAGCACTAGCCAGGCTAGGAGGGCACCTCCTGCACTAATAAATATGTTGCTAAATGATGGATCGTTCCTTGAACAGGTGAATTGCTATAAATATGTGAACTTCTGAATTGATCCCCCCTTTTGTTAACTGTTATATTGAATATCATCAACAAATTAAGTTGAAACCTTCTGGATTGCTCAGAGCTGACTTAGCTCCCCCAATAATGAAAGGAATTGCCACAAAACTGTAACTGCCTCTACTGAACTCTGCTGATATATTTTTTTTATAAACCAAAACACTTATGATAGTCATTTTCAACCTCTCAGTGATATTTATAGTAACTCTCTGTAGGTTTTTTTTTAAGATGTCCTCGTCAGTGTTTTCTGTATGAAAGTCTGTATTTGATGCCTGTTATTGCTTAAAGACATTATCATTGACTCCAAGTCTTTTTAAACTGTATCCACTGAAGCTGAACCACAGGATAAAGATCCTGAAGGTCCCATCAAAACGGAGTCTCTTCTTTTCTCTTTTCCACTATATAAAAGAAAAGATGTGCAATAATGTTGTTGTTGTTGTTGTTGTTGTATCATCACTCTTAGAAATGAACACATAGATAACAGTATTTGCGTCAAACGTGTTTCCCTGCGATTTGAGAAACTTCTTTGTTTTAAGGTGGAGACAACATTCAATTAATTCATCCAAGGAAAAAAGGTTCAATTTTATTTATTTCTCAAAACCTGTTAACATGAACTGACAATAAATCACTTACAGTGACTCAGCGCCAATAAACTATAACATTGATCAAACTGAGAGACAACATGTGGTTGTGAATGCATAAACCATTGCAGGAGGTTGAAGAGAGACCAGAAGTACATGAAACTACTGCAATCCATGCCAAGTGTGCCACAGGCACAATACCCGGATAACAAGTGAGTATATCTTCTTGCTTGGCTAAAGAGAGCAAGGACAGGTAGTGCCTCTGTCCACGGAAATATTTTAGAATTGTAAACAAGGCCTTGGCATAATATTTTGCTTTCTTATTTGCTTTTGTTTATGTACCCTAGATACTTTGCAAGGGGGAAGAGCACTGTGTTTTTGTGTTTTCTTCTTTACATCCAGTGAGAAAAGGCTTGTGGTCATTGTTGTTCTTGAATTGTTCTTTTGTTTTTCACTATCTCCTGAGCCATTGGGAATAAGGCGATGCATCTCGTTAGAGTGTTTATGTTAGCATCCAAGTGCTGTGCACTGTTCTGCATAAGATACCTGTTGAAGGAACAGCTCACCCTAAAATAAACATTTAAAATAATGTCTTCTTCTCTCGCTTAAGTTTATCTCAAGAAAGTTAGCCATTTAATGTGCACAAAGAATCACAGTACAAAGTTTTTCCTTTTGGGTTGTATGGTTGCAGTGGAGCAGACTGAGTTCCTTGAATAATTGGTGTTAACTTGGTTATCACTAAGACTACACCCCTGTGTGTTAGCCAAGAGTGAACTACTCTTCCCTCTGCTTCTTGAAGTAACTGAAGAGGCCATATTATAATGAAGTCTTGCAAATGTGTATTGCAAGACTAAATGAGCTGTAGCAACAAAGAAAACTATTATTTGAGCTTACGATTTTCATCCATCCATCCATCCATTTTCTCCCACTTATCTGTTTCCGGGTCGCGGGGGTGGCAGTCTGAGCACTGTCACCCAGGTCACATTGCACCAATTAAGAACCTTTCCTATAAGTGGTGAACCCACGGGAAGGTGGCGCCCGGCGTGGGACATAAACCCACTACCTTGAGATTTCAAGTCTCATGCTCTACCAACTGAGCAAGCTGGGGGCACGAGTTTCATTGAATAGGATATTACATATTTTGCCTTTAATTGTGATATTTCACAAAAATGATGAGTGAAAAGACATGAACGTGAGCAAAGTGTGAATGATGACGAAACAACAGTAAGAATTTCAATGTATTTCCAAGAATTTTCAGGGGAAAAAGAATTGTTCTGCTATATAGAGAAAAACCGACATTAAGTAAACTGATCAGAGTTGTTGCTTTGGTTGTCTCAAAGAAACTAAATTTAGTTTTAATGTACTTTCAACACAACAGCTGATGATTGAATCTCTGTAACTAGATAATACAATCAACCACCCAAAAGGAGCCGTAGCCCAGACGGTGCTGCATATGTGAAAGCCTCACAAAAAATGTATCATCCAAAGTGCATTAAGCTGAGGAGACCACTGTATTGAAATAGTCATCACAGCCTTGCTTTCTGTTGATTGAATAAAGATTACATATCATTCTCATCATTGTTTGACCCCACTGTAGAAAGTAACACCTCTATGGACCCTTAAGTGCCATGTTGAGCAAACCACCTCTTTTAAAATGGCTGAAATTAACACCACCACAGCCCAACACTTGACTCCAGTCGAGCCACTTATATGTCAATGGCCTTTCCCATAATCCTTTGCCCCTTGGAGGCTGTTTGAAGCCTCAAGTGAGTGGAGTGAAGAAAACCGATTTTTGAAACCAGTGTGGGATTCAAAGTTGTAGTCTGCAATCTTACAGCACATTGGTGCTTGTCGCTCATCTTTTTGTTGAAAGATGAGACTCCGTGATGGGAAACAATGGAGGCGAGAATGGGTGTGGCCGTAAAAGGGTAGGTGAGGGGGCAGATAGGGTGTTACCACATAAGACTTTGGTGGCTGTGTTTGGGGCAGAAAGGTGAAACCTGGAATGTGTTGGTGATGAGGTCATACCTATGTATGTGCAAAGGTGTATGTGTGTTTGTCTGTGTGTGTGTGTTTTCACCTCGCAGCCCTTTGAGGCCCCTGTCGTGATGATGTCATGGGAATTTATTACAAGGCCCATCATAGCTGTTTGTAAACTTTCTCCATTTTCTCAATGAAATTCCAAGGCCACGTGGAAGACTCACTTTTGAACTCCTGAATGAAAACACAGCTTCTCTGGGGGTATCTACTGTCACATTACCAGACTGAAATAGAAAATACTGACTGAAAATGGACTCCAAGTTTGACAAGATGTAAATCACAACTTTTCTTTTGATGTTCTTCTCATCTCTTCCTCTTCGTCCCAGTCTCCCTTTCGTCTTCACCCCTTATCATTTCTTTTGACCGTAGACATTGTGAACTGATTCCCGGTCCTATCATGCCAGTGCGCAGGGCCCCTCTGTGCGGCGTGCTGAAAACGGGTCAACTTGGAGGAGCTGGGAACATGAAAGGCGGGCGCTAACTACAGGGGATAAACACATTCCTTTGCAACCCGGCCGGCTACCACCGCTGCTGCCTGGTGGCGTTGCAGGGGAGCTCGCAGCAAGAGGCACTATTGCCACAAAGCAAGGTATGGCTGGGGGTGAGGGAGGGGGTGGCTGTATATCCCTGAGCCTCTCAGATCTCACTTGCAGCAAGCAGCACTTGACCTTTCCAGCACTAAAGGAATATGACAGCCGTGAAGCCCAGAGAGAATGAGGAGAGAGGCAAAGGGGGGAGAGCAAAGGAAAGAGACAAAAGCCACACAAAGTGCAGGCTGCCACCAAAACAGTTAGTTTGCAATCAACGTCAGTCATCCCTCTTGTCGGGACAGTTTGATTTTCACTTTTCAAATGAGGCGTTTATTTTTGGCCTGATAACAGGGCTGGCTAAATTGAAATTGGCAGCTCAACAATCTACAGATAATAGTGAACTACGCAGGAGATCATGTGAACAGCCCCTTCTATCGCTTTACTCGAGCCCCCACCCTCTCTCCTGTCGAAGACGAGAAAGGAGGAAATGGGGGAGGGAGAAAGAAAAAGGGCTAATCTTAGTCACAATCAGACGAGACTGAGAAGGCAAAAAGGAGTCTAAAAATGAAGGGATTGAAAGAGAGAAAGGGGGTGCAGGAGGGGAAAAAAATAGAGTAATGTTCCAGTGATCAGGAGGAGGGCTGGAGGGATGGTGGGGTGGGGGTGAGGGTGTACAGGAGAGGTGAGGATGGAAAGAGAAAAGGAGGGAATTTCTTTAATGTGTCTGGCAGCAGACCAGCTGAGGTCTCAAGGTTATCCTGGTTTTGCAAACTCCCACGGGAAAGGTGGAGTGCTGAGGGCCGAAGAGGGGGGGGAGGTAAGGGCTTGAGGTGGAGGAGAGGAGGGAGAAATGGCTGCCCTTTTTCTCCAGGAGGGAGGCTAATGCTCTGGGGGGGGGGGGGAGTAATCCTCGGGCCCTCTTGTCTGATAAGGTTGGCCTTGGCCCAGGTAGGTGGAAAAAAAAATGGCTTTAGGGCCTCCCAGGGCATCCTCGCAGACAGCTCTGCCCTCCACCAAGTTAACACAGGCCCGACACTTTGAGATTAAATCAGTCCTCACACATTGTAGACATTTTAATCACATTAGAGTGATGACAAGTTAACTTATTGATCTTCACGGCAGAACACATTGTTTTTAGCCATCTCTTCTTTATGTACGTACTGCATTAATTTATTTTCTTGCTGACACTGACAGGACAAGAACCAAAGAAAAAGTCCTATAATATGCACCTTGATAAAGTAATGAATTGCATTTCATTGAAGGCAAGTTATGCAACTCTAAACTAATTACATCAATTCACTTGTTAGGGCAAAACAATGTTTTAATGGTGATATTCCTTAATGGTTGCAACAAATTATTACTCATAAAGTTCTTTCAATAATAGTCATGACTCCCAAGACTATGATAATCAAGCCTTAATCTTGTTTCCACAAGCAAATATTTTGTTTGTGATTAAGACTAATGAATTCTTACATTTCATTTATTCAGTTCAGCCTAGTCATTTAATTTTTTTTCCTGATGCTAATGCCACACTGAGCCCTGAGTCGAAGCGATGATGCACTGTGAAAATTGAGTTTTCACTCCACTTTGTTTTAACAGGAGGTTTTTCTATGTACTTATATATGCTCCTTATATCATCTATAGACCATTGCAAGATGCCCAGATGCCATTGGATCTTTTCATTTAAGCACTTTCAGTGAGATTGCTGTAATGGTTTAAGATGAAATGCTGCTTGATACAGTACGCCACTGTGACAAAGCTTCAGTATAATTTCCAATGCTGCTTGAATTTAAGCAAATGGAAGGGAACACTAAGCCTCTTCTTGATTCTCACCGTAACGCCTCACTTCTCCTTTCCCAACCAGAGTATTTAAACTCATCACCTTTATGCAAATATGAGTGAGACACCCGAATTTGGCACGTTTCATCTGTGTATGATGACGGGAGGGATCAGTGACTCCATGGGAAAGATCTGCATCGATACTCTGTGTTTGTTTACACTAAACTAGGCCTATTAGAGATAATGATTCACAGCATCAAGCTGTCAGCTCCAGAGGTGTGTGTGTGTGTGTGTGTGTGTGTGTGTGTGTGTGTGTGTGTGTGTGTGTGTGTGTGTGTGTGTGTGTGTGTGTGTGTGTGTGTGTGTGTGTGTGTGTGTGTGTGTGTGTGTGTGTGTGTGTGTGTGTGTGTGTGTGTGTGTGTGTGTGTGTGTGTGTGTGTGTGTGTGTGTGAATCAGGGAAATCATTCCAGTTTTTATAAGAGTTAAGGGTTAGACTGTGGTTAAGATTGAGGTTAAAGGTTAGATTTAGGATTAAGCTGTAGCTTCAATTGATCCTGTAAAGTTATGAATAAGTGTGTGTGTGTGTGTGTGTGTGTGTGTGTGTGTGTGTGTGTGTGTGTGTGTGTGTGTGTGTGTGTGTGTGGGGGGGGGGGTGCGTGTGTGTGTGTGTGTGTGTGTGTGTGTGTGTGTGTGTGTGTGTGTGTGTGTGTGTGTGTGTGTGTGTGTGTGTGTGTGTGTGTGTGTGTGTGTGTGTGTGTGTGTGTGTGCACTTCTCTGTCTTCAAAGCCTAGCTTTCTTATCTACAGTCAACAGACAGGCTCCTCTGGAGGAAATGAGGAGCTCCATGCACCTGTAATTCAAATGTCTCTCTGCTTTTTGAGAGTAAACAAGAGACACTTCGATTCTGCCCCAGTCTGTTTAATGCGGACCCAGCAATTAATGATAGGAAAACACAGATTTCTTCAGTTGCTCAAAGAGAAATTTAATGTTTGGTCTGTGTTATAATTTGTTTTGTTTTAGTTTCTTGTTTTGTTAAAATGCATACACTTGTTGGGACAAAAAATTTTTGACACTGATTATTTCTGCTTGATCAGTCTTAATCAGCCAGTGATTCCACTCAGAGCAAGAAACAATAAGTAAGAGAACACTTGATCGGCTGATCTATACCTTTGCTCTATCATACCAATACTTGGGGACCCCTTGTCGAAGAAATGTAAAGATAAAGCCATGAAAAAGATAAACATCTGACCTAAATCTGCTGCTATCTTTCATCTTCCCTGTAGTTTGACAGTTTGAGCTTGGTACACAAATGTGTCTACAGTCAGAACATCCAGTAAATGGTGGTTACAACGCATTTGCATGAGTGGCCCTCACCCCCACCCGCATCACTAAAAAGCAGAAGAAGCAGCTCTATTCCCAGTTTGCTGCAGCCTCAGGCATGGTAACCAAGAGACCCAGGCCAACTCGCTGGTCCTCTCCCTAACCACTTCCTCTCCACTGCTGCTAGGTTTGACTCACCATGACCTCTGACCTTCGACGCTGCACGGCCTCCCCCACACATGCAAATATGGCTCGTCTCTTCCAGGAGGCATCGGAAAAAAAAGGAGAGGGTTGGATGGTGGAGAAGAAGAGAAAGGAAGGGAGGAGTGACGTGGATGGATGCAGGCTTCGGGGGGGGTGTTGCTGATGGTGGAAAGGGTGGGCAAGGGAGGGGAGACGGAGCAAAGGAGAGAAAGAGACCCCTAAAGGAAGTCGAGCGTCTTGGTCTCTGAAGTGGAGAGAAGCGGAGGGAGGCAGTGGCAACCGTCTGGGGAAGCTCCGGTCTACAGCCCATCGCTGAGGCCTTAAAACATTTCTCTCTGTTTTAGCCAGCCAAAACGGACCCCAGCGCATGTGTCTGCGAGGCTTACAGTGACCCACGCTGATCTTTCTCTGTGTGTGTGTGTGTTTATATGGGGAAAAGAAAGTGTGAGTACATTCACTGTACTTATTGTTTTCCTTGCTCCCAGGCTGCTCCAGGCTGCTCGGTCTGTGTGTGCGAGAGGAGGTGAGCGATATGTGCGGCTGTATCTGGAGAGGCTCCAAACCCCCCCCCCCTCTCATCCTCTCGTCTCCTTCAGTTCTCTCTGCTTGGAGGATCTGTCAGTTCTCCTTCTCTCTCTTTGTCCCTGCTTTGATCCTGCTCTCCAAGCCTTGGCTGGCCTCGCTAACAGCAGCTGAGCACAGGTCCTACTCCACTCCCACTAAATGCACACATTCATGCTGCACTGGGATGATGCGATTGAACACACACACACACACACACACACACACACACACACACACACACACACACACACACACACACACACACACACACACACACACACACACACACACACACACACACACACACACACACACACACACCACACACACTTGCTGCTCCACTGACTCCCCCTCTGCTTACTAACACACTCTAAATCAGTAATAACTGACTCTGCCATCATTCACAGCTTTCTGTAAGTTGTCAGAGCTTATGGCTTTCGCGCAACCCTCTGTTTGCCGTAACCCTGCACTCACACTGCGCGCAACTTGGGTGATGGGTCACTTTGTTAAGACTGATTGTGGGTGGTGCTCGTGTATCTGCACTCAACTGTGTAGTGGATTGTTCTTGATGTGGTCGTGCATTGTTTCTCACAAATGTACACTGATTACTGATTTCTTAATGATTTCTCTCAATGCAGAATTATTTGTAGATTTAAAAGCATGATTTCAAGGAATGTGGCTTAAGTTAAATGTTTATGAGCATATTCTGGTGCAGGTTTTTCCTCCGAAAAGCAGCATGTTCACATGAACAACTCATGACCTTAGTATTTTAGCATTAAAGAGAGAGAGGGAGAGAAGAAAACAATATTTAGTGGATTGAAATGTAATTTGATCATTTTCTGCTCATTGCTGGTTTATATCTGCATAATGTTTGCTATCAATCACAACTGACTTCAGTCATAGGAAACAAGCACCACAGACATCTGTATGCAAAGTTCTAAAGATGCTCCTCAAGGTTTACTTCAAGGTTTACTTCATTCATTCCCAAACTCACCAATTTAATATTTTGGTCTTCTTTACTGGCGATGCAGTCTTCCTTTGGGTTTTCCTCGTAAGAACATTTAGACAATCTCATGCTGAGGAACAATGTAATGGCGAGAGTGATTTTTAAAGATAAGTACATCCACAAGTGCATTTGTCAAATTGCAATTGCCAACTAAAAAATGAACTGTTGCCTTGAATTTTATATGGAATGCTCAAACTAGAACTTGTCTTGTACTGTTTGTCAGGAACTTTGTTTTTGCAAATTCCCATGTATAACTGCCAACTTGCAGTGATTGCTTAATCATATGTGCCCTAATTCTGAAGGGAAGTAATAATATCGATGACTTGCTGACCATGCAAATCACACCACACTACATCAGCACAGTGCCAACCTCACGATGACTGTGACACAGACATGATGACAAGCCTTGCCTTGATAAAGCCTGTCTACTCGCTTCACACTCTTTTCGCTAGCCAGTGATGCCAGGATAGGCATTTAAGCTTTAACTCCATCACCTCCGCCTGCATACAGAACTTTAACACCTTTAACACCTATTTGGCAGTGGTGCCCCTCACCAATGGCTTACACATTAAGGCATGGGCAATTGGTGACAGAGGACCAGATTGTTTTGTGAGTGCAATACACACACACACACACACACACACACACACACACACACACACACACACACACACACACACACACACACACACACACACACCTAATTGTATTATTGCAGTGTGTGGAGGTCCATGGTCTAGAAGAGTCAATAAAGATAGGAGTCCTGGGAAAGACTAGAAGCAGAGGAGTGGGAAAAGAGGAAGAGGTAGATAAAAGAAGCAGCGTGGTCAGGATGGCAGTAATATAAAAAAAAAAAAGAAGATAAAGTCCTAGACGTGATAAGGTCAAGAGGAATGAGGGTTAGTGCAGGGGATCAGTGGAGGAGGCTTCAGCTGAAAACTATGTAGAAGAGGCCATGGTCTACCAAAAATAAATGCAAATGCCAAAATCATTTACCTGTTAATCCATATTTTCCTTTCCCATTATTGAAACACAAAATAAAATGTCGTTTTTACTGTTCATCAGGCTCTTTCCCACGACTGCATTGTGATAGCAGGTTGATAGCAACTGGTAACACTCATTGCCACCAGGTGCGCCCGATAAGATGTTCAGCGCAGGGAATAGGGAGGGACCGACATATCCAGTGCTCCGTGACTCAGTTCACCGCCGGGGACCTCTTGCAACATGAGCGTGAGAAAGTCATTCAGGCGGGGAGTGTTTCAAAACCTGCGCTCTGTATGTTCACCGCCAATACGTTTGTTTTAGAACTCTGTCAGTGCCGTTGTGTTAAAAAAAAAGACAAAAAGAAAAAAAGACTCAGGTGTGCAAGTACACAACAAAGGGACGTGTGAGAGAAGTGTTTGACAGCGGCAGCATTGCCGTGGCATTAAGGATAGTTGGGATTGCAGCTGCTTTGGACTCGTGTACAGACGAGCCCCCCTCCTGCCTAAAGCAAAGTTTTCAACTATGGGAATGATGCCTGTGTGATTTCATTGATGTTTCCACATGCCAGTTACTCACAATGACATTTGAGTCGGTGCAAAACGTTTTCAGACTGAAATTTAGATTAGTGAAGTATTAAGTTATTAATCAATTGGCGTTGTCATTTGGGATAACACTGTTTAAAAAAGAGCTTATGAATTACAACCCCCCCCGATTGAACTCTGTGCGCGAGCTGACGGCCGTGATACCATTCAATTTGCAGACACTAGAAATTAATGTTTTGCAAGTGCAGGCTTGAGCCTGAAGTCATCTTTGCGCGTCTCTCGCCTTCAGCTGCGGATCTGGAGCCGTGGCAGCTTCATGTTGCCTATCAAATTCACGATCTTGTGGCCAGCTGCTGGCGACGCCCCGCAGATCAGGCGGCAAGCCGGCGAGAGGAGCGCCTTCCTCCGGTCGCTCGCGCGCCACGTGTCGCGGTCTCCGCTGCAGCTTTAAGTGTGCGAGCGCAGCGGAGACACGCACCGCGCTCCAGTCACAGAAATAACAGAGGGAACGGAGTTAGCGCTCCATAGCCGCATCTAAGTTTATTCTATTTCTTATTTCACTAACAAAGTTACTTTTCAAAAGTTACATCTCCCGACAATGGACCAACAAAGTCAGAAACTTTGCGCACATCGCTATTTTTAATTTCGATCCACAACAATGTGGTGGGAATGATATTTTATTTTATTTTAGTGATGTTTTTCCGTTTTGTTATTTATAGATGTTAGATGATAAATTGGAATTCAGACTTCTTGTTTGTGACGTGTAGCTGCTTCTTAAATTACCAGAGGGTGTATTAGGGAACACAAGGATAAAGGAAGGGCGGAATGATTATTACCTAAAGAGCTCTTCAAACTTTAGGACACATAAACACACTAACTATCAGCTGTAAACTTAAGTTGATGCACAGCGGGAGAAATATGGAGTTCAACCCGGCAATAAGCGAGAGAAAAATGTGCTCTGTTTTCCTCTCTTTATGTTCGTCTGCTCTGTCTGTTCAACAGCAATAAAGATAAGGAAATTAAATTATGACCTGAAATCTAAAAAAGCCTTGAACGCTGTCGGGCGATCACAGGCGGGAAGGAGCAGGAAAGAGGAGGAGGAGGAGGAGGAGGAGGAGGAGGCATCGGTGTGATCGTGTGAGCTCTCCAGGCTCAGAAATATCTCTGCTCT
The DNA here is from genome assembly GCF_963383615.2 of Lipophrys pholis. Classification (NCBI taxonomy): domain Eukaryota; kingdom Metazoa; phylum Chordata; class Actinopteri; order Blenniiformes; family Blenniidae; genus Lipophrys; species Lipophrys pholis. Next base: position 21,010,889 of record NC_137640.1, on the reverse strand, counting down.
GGCTCACATTCCGATAAGGGAGCCCGATCCAGCTCTCTCTGTAGGCGTGGTTTTCCCAGGCTTTTAAAACAGCAGCTGCTATTTACCTTCCCCTCTAATGTAAACCACCGCCGCCGCCGCCGCCGCCACATACCCTCTCCTCACCCCATTCACCCTCCTCCCTGGCCCGGCGGCCCCCCGGCAGCCCGGCGGCCAAACCTCCAACCACCACACTCATAAAACATCCTGGCACGTGCTCCACATTCACAACACCGACAGATGATTAAGTGCCAAAATTTGTACCAGAGTCAGGAACTGCTGTAACGTGGAAACGTGGGGTGTGCGCGTTTAAGTTTACTCACACAATCCAAGCGACTTTGGAAATATAATTAATCGATTGTTTTTTGTGTATGTTGAAGTTTGTGAGTGTCCTTTATATGGTTCCCGAGTGTTGTTGTCATATGTTGTCATCTGAAGTTGTTTGCGTATTGTATTAACACAGCAATTGCACTAGTTTGTTTGAACTGCGTCCACCTGTGAGTCCCCATCCCGTCACGACTCTCAAACTTTTACCTACCTCTGGGTTTTTGAGAGGATAAGTGCGGTTAATTGCCTCTACTAACTTTGTTTTGGTTTGCGCTTTCTAATAGTACTAAGAGTGAGTTGTAACGCAATTATATCCTGTATAAATGTGGAAACAAAACAGAATCAGAAATATTCCTATATCAATATCATACATATATATATATATATACATACAATAACATAATTGTTTTTGCGTTTGTGTTATGGCTTTGTTTTGTTCCTCACAATTAATCAATTCATTATATTGTCTCATTATTGTACATTGTGTGGTTATCTCCCCTCGGGAGGATAAAAGGTCCCGCAGCCGGCTTCTGGTGGCGATGCCCAGTCAGCGGCTCCACTGTTAATATGTAAACGCTACGATGATTGAAGACTGAAGGCAGTTTCCTCGGCTGTGCCCTGAACCCGGGCCGTGCGCCATTGGCCGCCAGCTCCAGCGGCCAAAGAACCAATGGGAGGGCGCCGACCACGAGCCGTCCTCCCTCGGGCCGCGTGTCCCTCGTCCTGATTGGTGGAAAGTTACTGTGGGAAAGAAAGTTTGGGAAGTTTCACACGAGCCGTTCGCGTGCAGTGTGAGATATAAATACAAGCCACACGCGGAGAGCCCAACAGAGAGACGGCATCCGCTCTGGCATCCGCAGCTGCTGCGCATCGCTCTGACGGATTTTAACTCGATACACATCTCAGGATTTGTTAGCTTGCTTTTTTCTTGGAGGGGACGTTTGATTATCACACATAGAAAACCCTAATCTTCCCTCTCATAAACAAGTGGATCGTTATTTGCTGGGGCTTTTGTTGGATATTTTTGATTTAAAAAAAAAAAAAAAAAAAAGATGCCTGCCGATATGATGGAAAAATCCTCCTCCTCCCCCGTTGCTGCAACCCCGGCAAGCATGAACACAACTCCGGATAAACCCAAGACCGCATCGGAGCACAGAAAGGTTGGTATTGATCACGTACTTCAAAACAAATATCGCTGTCATTTAAGGCGTTTTTAAAATGTCACAACAACCACAAGTTGATTGTCCAACGCGCGCGGATTTGAGCTTTTACGCACAAAACGGGAGAGGATTTTAATATAGTTCTGTCCTCATTTCTAGTCTTCAAAGCCTATAATGGAAAAGAGGAGAAGAGCGAGAATCAACGAGAGCTTGGGGCAGCTGAAAACTCTCATCCTGGACGCTCTCAAAAAAGATGTAAGTACACAAGTCGTTGCACGAGTTATTAATAGATTATGAAACGATTCCTGTATAACGGCGGGGAAACGAGCGTGTGGTCCTAATCGTGTGCGTTGTTCGACCTTTCAGAGCTCCAGACACTCTAAACTGGAAAAGGCAGACATCCTGGAGATGACTGTGAAGCATCTCCGGAACCTCCAGAGGGCTCAGATGACCGGTAAGTTACATCTCTCGGTCTAAATAGTCTCACTATCGATCGTTGTAGACGCTTGCAAGTGTGAACTCGCAGCGGTTCCCCATCATGCCAACATTTTTATAGACTTTTAAACTTTAAACACACGTGACAAAGTGTGCACCTGACTAAAGTGCTTTTCTACCTGTCTCTTCAGCTGCCCTGAACACCGACCCCACTGTTTTGGGGAAATATCGCGCTGGATTCAGTGAGTGCATGAATGAAGTCACCCGGTTCCTGTCCACCTGCGAAGGCGTTAACACCGAGGTCAGAACGCGGCTTCTCGGCCACTTGGCCAACTGCATGACCCAGATCAACGCCATGAACTATCCCAGCCAGCATCAGCACCAGCACCCGCTCCCTTCCACCGCCGGGCCAACACATCCTTCCTTCGGCCAGCCCATGGTCCAGATCCCCAGCTCGTCCCCGCAGGTCCTGCCCATGAACCCCGTGTCCTGTAAAGGAGGCTCCTCGCCGGTCACTTTACCGTCAGACGCCACCAAAGTGTACGGCGGGTTCCAGATCGTGCCTGCCACAGACGGACAGTTTGCTTTCCTCATACCCAACGCGGCGTTCGCGCCAAACGGCCCCGTTATCCCCGTGTACGCAAACAACGTCAGCACGTCTGTGCCTGTTCCGGCTGCGGTTTCCCCCGGAGCCCCGTCTGGCAACTCGGACTCAGTGTGGCGACCCTGGTGAAAAAGCGGAGAAAGACCGCAAGAAAAAACAAACAAAAAAGACTTGAAAACGACACTTACTAGTTCTCTCTTTGTTCAATGTTAGAAAAGTTGTTTTGAATATTTTTCCTCCGTAAAATGGACAGAGTATGCACTATATTTGTACAGCTAACAAGGGAGTAAAGTTCATATTGAAATGGGATTTGTATTGTGGAAGTCCGTTCACTGCATTTTTATATATTTGACTCGTCTTTTTTTACTGTGTGACGCCAAAGATATGTTCAATGCTATTATGCCGTTCTTCGTTTTGGAAGACAAATAAATTTGTAAAGGTATTAAAACAATGCACATGACTTTGTGTTGTTTGTGAAGAAAAACAAGGGAAAAGTTGTCATTAAATGGGGAATACTGCTTTCCCTTGCAGTTTATTTGTTGTTTACCTTTAACGTGTTTCCATATAGATTAAAAAAAAAAAGCTCAGCTGGGTTGAGGCACATCAACTAAACTTTACTGCGTTAAATCTGTGTAAAGTAAACATTAACTTTCATTCCAATGATTTTAGCGGGGTGTGATTGTTATAAAGCAAGAGGTGATTTAAAACCGAAGTTTAGAACTAATTGAGACGGCTGCTTTTACCAACATCAAAAGTAATGATAATACTTTGGTCCAAAATCCAAAATGAAAGTTCAGCTCGATAACATTTACTTTGTCGTTTGAGGTTTAACATGCACAACTTCTGCAGACCGCTGGAGTGTCTGCAGAACATTAATGCTCACTCTGTGCAAGTTATGGATCAGATTGGCTCTAATCTGCATGGCTAATAACAAAACAAGTGTGTAAAACAGGAGATTGTGTTAGTATCATTGATCAGACACTGGGCCATCCCTTCTGTTTGTGGCTGATGTATCCAATTGTTGTGCTTTTTTCTTGATGAAATGTTGGACTTTTAAAACTTTGTAAGCTTTATAGAGGCAAGTTGCGCCATCTAGCAGCGGATGAGATAATTGCAGTTGATCGGTAGTGGGAGATCAATGAGTGGTTGGACATGTGGAGTTGCCTCTTGGTGCAACTGCTCTCAGCCTTTGTCTACCAGAAAACATGTTCTACTGGTAAGGAAATATCAAGGAGCAAGGAAACTGGAACTTTTCAAACTGTTTTGAGTTTATATAATTTGTAAGATGAGGGGCTGCAGAGAATGGTAGGATATCCGACTCTTTTGAAATAGTCATCATTTAACTTTATTGAGCACGTTTTGTTGGGATGTTAACTGAAATGACTGCGCAAAAGTTTTTGTTTTTTGCTCAGTCTTTTTCACATCAGCAGCAGCTTTAATTTCCTGACAGTATGAACAGAGAGGAGCCTTGGGCAGTGTCTTTAATCAGTGAAGAGGGAGTTTCTGGATGCCAGGGGGGTTGACAGCAGAAGGATGTGCTAAACACGTCGCCACTGAGCCATGTGGTAGCGCTCTGCTTTGCCCAGGTGTGTGTGCCCCCTCCAGCTATCCGAGTGTGGCCCTTCTTTGAAGGGGTGTGTGTGTGTGTGTGTGTAGAGGGGTGCAGGTGTTTGCAATTATCAGTGCGCTAAGAGGCACAAAGTGTGGATAAGTGCCATCATTTTGAATTTCCATCACACCTTTTTACAGGGGGCCATGCATCCCTGTTTGATTGAAGCCATGTGTGCGCTCATGCCGGTGAGTGCATACATTTTGTTTGTGTGCGTGTGTGTGTGTGTGTGTGTGTTGAGGTTGCCGGCTGTGTGAGGACATGCCTGGCCCAAGAGCACAATAGGTGAGGTAGTTACGTCCAGGAGTGGGGTGGGTGGGGGGTTCAAGGATAGGCCTGGCATGAGTAACAGTCCCCTGTGAGCCAGAGCTACTCTTCACATACACACACACACACACACACACACACACACACACACACACACACACACACACACACGCAAAACATTCCCACAGCATTCCAGCTGTGCTAGAACCAATGTCGAGCTTCCTGCCCTGAGCCCTGAGGCCACAGCTGGACACGGGACGTCTGGGAGGCACGTGGTGTGACCCGGACAACACCCAGCTGCTGAGCCCTCCCACCCTGCCTCACCGCATTTCCCCTCTTTCCTCCTTTCCTCCTCCACCCACCGACATCTTCAACGGTCTCTTCCCCTCTGGAGAACAACTTTACGAGCCTCTCCAATTACCCAGTGCAGTGGCCGAGCTGCCGGAGTGACCGCACACATGTCACAACACGACCGAGGGGTTAGCCGCCATGCGTGTCCATTAACTTTTCCCACACTCCGTGTGCATGCAGGGAGCAAAAAGAGGAAAAAAAAGCCCCTCTGCTTCCTCCTTGGCTCTCTAAGTGCTACCATATGGTCCACTCTCTCTCTCTCTCGCTCCCTCTCTCTCTCTCTCTCTCTCTCTCTCTCTCTCTCTCTCTCTCTCTCTCTCCCATACTCCTTCTTTCTTTCTCTCTTTCCCCCTCTCTCCCGGCCCATCACTGGGGCTGTCTTTGATTGCAGCCCAGACAAGCGAGAGCTTTATGATTTAAGCCCAGGGCTTGCTGTACCAAGCCCTGGACTCATTTTGAAGCCAAACTCCTTTCCTCCACACCCCCTCCACCCCCCACCCCTCTTGCGCCCCCCCCCCCCTGCAGTTGCAGGGGAAGGCTGTTTTCTGGCAGGAAATGAATAGCTCCCAGATGAGCGCAGGAACCTGAGAGGTCGTGAGAAAGAGGCGAACCCCCCTCCGCAAGCCCGGCTTGCTGCCAGCCGCCAGGGGAATGTGGGAGAGCGCCTCTCTGACACACGCATCAACCCCTCTGCCCTCCACCACACCGCCTGACTGACTGCCTGCCTCAACGCTGGGCCCTGAGCCTGGAAATAGACTGATAGACAGGGCAACCGCCACCGAGCCAAGCAGCACGGCTCGTCAGCCAGCCGGCCGAGCAGCCAGTAAAAGGGAAAGCTGTGGGAGGGTGAGAGAAGTGTCGGATTTGTGTGTGGGCGGAAGTGGATCAGTATGTGTGCGCAGTCTAAATCCTGACCCAAGCACACATTACAATGGAAAGTTAGATCTGTAATTTAAGTTTAATTTAAACTCATCTATGACCCTGTCAGGATTTTTTTGCACAGATTTGGTTCACAGACAGATACACATCCACGCACTTACTCACATGCTCTCCTCCCTCGGTCCCAGAGGCTTACGCTCATTCCATAGTACACACTCACACAGACAGGTGTTCCTTGTCAGGAGCAAAGCCTTTCCCTTTGGATCCCTGTGTGCTGAACTAACATTTATTCCTCCAGAGATTGACATTGTTATGGTTGGATGTGGTCAGAAGTTTAACCACAGCTGTCCAGGTATATTGTAAGATCTTTTTTAGTCATTACTTTGTATTAGTGTGACACACTGAGATCAACTAATTAGGGAGAGAAGGTCAGTCTTTTTTCTTATTACAATTTCAGAATCTAAGGGGGGGGGGGGGGTCCTATTTTGTTTCAAAATGATGAAAAAATGGAAGTTATTCAGTGTTTTACAGAATTGTTTTTAGAATTGCCCCTCTCATCTCATTCTGGAAAAATACTAAGACGCACTTGGCATCAATGTCTGTATAGACCGGGGTGGGCAAACTACAGCCCGCGGGCCACAGAATTGCCCAAATTAATCATCATGATAATGACTGCATTCATTGGACATTGTCCTGTAATGTCCGGCTTCCACCAGGGGGCGCATTAGCCGACAACAGCTTCTGGACATTCTTATTACCAATATACCAAATGCATCCCTGAGCCAGCAGGAAGAGCTCGCAGGTGACGTGCAGAATGTAACCAAAGATGTGGGAGGTGAGCTGAGCTAAGCTAAGCTAAGCTAAGCTAAGCTAAGCTAAGCTAAAGCTAAAGCTCACCCTCACCCCGGCTCTTCTTCCTCACTAATGTGCATCTGTGGTGAATAAAGAAGAAGAAGAAGAAAAAAAGAAGGAACAGAATAGTACAGAAGGAACAGAGTACGTAGAGACGTATAGCTACTAAATAAGGTTTACAAATGAGTAAATACAATATAATATGTAAAGTCTGTAGCTAAAGTTGCTGCTTGTTATCATGAAGTCTACTGTGATAGAATACATGTATTTTTGTTTATTTGTCATATTTTGAATAATATCGTTCCATAGTAATGATTATACTTTATTATATATTATACTTAATTATATTATTGTATATATGTATATATATATATATGTGTGTGATTTATTGATACCTTTTCAACAAATAGTCTTAATATAATAGTACTATAATATAGTGGAGAAGTACTTCTTCCCACTCCTTTTCGGACATGCAACCTGATTATACAGTTCTGCTGTTACGTAATTCAGTTTAATTGATTAAATAACTGGTCAATTGGTGTGCACTGTTGATTTTAATATTTGAATCTGAGCAAGTTTAAAAGAAAGAATTAAATGAAAAGGAACAAAGCACCCCACAGAGCCCAGATGAGTGATGAACGCCTCAGAACAAAACTGACACCTGACCTTGATGCACTTGCAAAAAATGGTCATCAACCGATCAATAACACTGTTCCCACTGAAAGTGATTGTAAGTATTAACAACTTAATACCTTTTTATGTTTATGTTTGATATGTATGCTTCTGGTGCTGACCTGGCCCATCTGTCACAGTTCAAAAATCAGTGTGGCCCCTGAGCCAAAAAGTATGCCCACCCCTGCTCTAGACTTATGCAATATATGCAGTGAAGATCAAGAAAGGCAATGAATCAATGCTTTCCCTGAATATTGTGTTAACAGTACTCAGATGGGAAGTGACTATAATTGGCAATAAAAGCTGAGCAATGTGCTTCTAAGTTTGTGGCATGGGGAAATCAGAAAAATGCTACAAAAAAATTCTAAAGGAAGACAGAGATGTGTTTGGTTGTACATTGTACATTTAAACAGAATTTTAGATTTAGATCAAGAAACAACTCTTTACCCTTTCACTTTTTATCACCTGCTTTATCCCAGCTGCCATTAGGCGTTGGGCAGCTTGTCAGTCCATCACAGATAATACAAAGAGACCATAAGCACACAGCCCCACTCTGACCAGTTTAGAGACACCGATCACTCTAACATGCATGTCTTTGGATTGCAGGGGGAAGTCAGAAAACGCGGCCCAGGCCAACATCAAACTTACATCATTCACTGTGAAATGAGAGGTTTAATCCTTTCGTCAGCGCACATGTATGGACAACTATAAAATAAAGATATATACATATTTTCCTTTTTGGGGGGGGGGGGATTCATAGACGACACCATTCTTATAAAATTACAGCAGGGGCTCTCAAAGTGCAGGGAAGTTCCCCTGAAGGGGTGCCAGAGAGCTTCATGGGGTCGAAGCAGCAGGAGACCTTTTCCCAGTGGGATTACTTCCCGGTTATTTCTGGGAATAAATCCTGATGAAATCATATAATTGGAGAGTGAAATTATGAGTAATTGTGTTGAATACTGAGTTTGTTGTAGTTGCGATGGCGATGAATTAAATTGATACATTATATGCCTCAAAAGTCATTACTGTGATATTAGTCGCAGACTTCATATTAGGACCAGATAGTTTTAACTCTAACTTGCATGAGAGAAGTTGTATTTCTTATTGCCTCTCAATCTAAACAGCAATTAATATCTGACAAGTATCTGTGACAAGGATTAGGAAATCTGGCATTGACTCTCCGACTCTCGTTCAGTGTGAGAGTTGAGTGGGCTCAGGGGGCTGAATGTCATTTAGTCTGTCTTTGGGGGACTGTTCATCGTCCGACACTTTGAAAACTCCTGAATTACAGGAAACTGGTTGTAAAAATATATTTCAAAGTTTGATGATTCTTTTGAACATCGGGTTCAGATACGGAAAATAAAACTACTATTTCTTTCTAAACTTGTTCAAGTGACTGAGTGTAAGTTAGAATGAAACTCAAGAACTCAAATCTAGGATATGGTCAATCTTGAACCTTCTCTCCTCTATCATTAGAGCATTGTTCATTTTCCGAGCAATGGATGTCCTGTCATACTCTAGCACTCGTGACTCAGGATACATCTAACTCTACACAGTGTTCCTCCCTTGTGCTTTAATTTCCCAGTCTCCCCATCATTCTCTCTCATACTCTTTGTCTCTTACGCACTCGGTTTGTTCGCTCCTATGGTAACCTGTGGGTCTAGTAAACAGGACAAGCTGTCTACACACAAATCTCAGTGCTGTGTGTGTGCCCACTTTCCTTGGCTCTCCCTGCATGGCAACAAAAACCCCACCAGAGGCTCCCACCACCAGCCCATTCAAATGTCAGCCACCTTGTTTGAAGTCGCAGGCTGCTATGTAAATCCACAATGTTTCTCACCAGCCCAGCCTCTCACATGCACTTAAAAACAAGAACTCCTGCAAAGGTGGCCCTGTGATGCCCAATGATTGTTTCTTTTAGAGCCTCCAGCCTTTAGAAGTATTCTTTTTCATCCCCATAGCCTGTCCTCTTGTTTTTGGTGCATAAACATGTTGATCGTTTTTGGAGGATGGTTTCAGGGCACGGTGACTTGAGGGGAGCAGGACATGGCAGCCATACGCAGCTGTCGGTTACAAAGTTGGCACATCTTCTAACTCTGGGCGGTGACAGTGATGACCCCATCACACTGCGCTTTTGTATGACCTGTCCTCCAGCTACTCTGGAACCCAAGGCCAATTGAGTGGGAGGGTTTCCCCCCTCAGACACCATCACAACAAACAAATAGACCAGACAAACAAGTTCCCACCACAGTAAAGTCCAAACAACTGCCAACGGTGACAGTTTGGTTGGTTTTGATATTGCACAAAGAGGTTCTTCATGAAGCACTTCTGAGTTTCTCCCCTTTTATCCTTCAAAGCCAAGTTTCCCAACCTTGGGGTCAAGCTTCCAAGATGTGTTCCCAGATTAAAGAAGGCACATCTAATCAAAAAGAGATGGTTGTAATGAACAACAGCACAATCTGAGCATTACAATTATACATTTAAGTACACAAACTATTTGGTTGCAATGTTTAATGTTTTTTCCCAGTGGGGTATCGCTGGTATTTTAAAAGGGTTGTTGTGTCTGTTTCAAATGATTTTTTTATTCTTTAGTGTACATACAATTGTTAGACTCACTGTTTATATGATGAAGTTCATAGCAACACATTTTGTGATGGTTTATGTATGCAGGGGTTTGTGTATAGTTTTTCTATTGTTGGTGTTGGTCAGCTTCATTTCTAATTGTTTTGTTGTTGTTGTTATCATATCTAGGTAAAACTATTGTTTCCACATCACAAGAAAAGAAGTGTAATCTTAAAGTGTCACTTTCACCATTTAGTCTTGGTCTCAACCTTTCCATTACTTCCTGTTTGCTGCAGAAGTTGCTTCATGTGTTATGTCAGCATATCCCATTATAAGCTGTCTGCTTCCTAAATTAAATGGAAAAAAAACCGAATCAATTATATACATTTTTCCACTTTGCAAACACTAAAACACAAATAACCCAACTTAAACAGTCACAATTTGGGTTGTAAAAGTGCCACGACAGTATAATCTTGTGATCTTGTGAGAGTGTTTTTAAATAGTTAACTGCCATCAGTGGTGTAATTTTCAGTTTTCTGACTGTTATTTTATGTCATCAGATTTTAAACAGTTTATTTAACTTAAGGAAATAGCCAATTTGAGAGTTTTGTGGACTCTGGTTTCCTCTCAGAGTTCAAAAGCATGCGGTTGAGGTTAATTGGTGACTCTCAAATTGCTCACGAGGGTTTCTCCGTCTCTCTGTCTCTCTCTTTTTGGGTGTCAGCCCTGTGATGGACCGGTGAACTGTCCAGGATATACCATGCCTTTGCTCAGTGTCAGCTTGGATTGGCTCCAGCATCAATTTAATGTAATAGTAGAGTAACCAACATCAACCATCTATCCATCCAACCGTCTTCTATACCTGCTATCAAGGCAGGAACTGACAGTAGTTGAAGTCGGTGTACACCATTTGCAGGTTACCAGTCCAGCACGGGGCAGTAGTGACTAGTGAGGATTCTTAATTGCTTTCATTTTGTATTGCAGCAGGACAATCAGGGTTAAGGGTCAGCTAGAGATTATAGCATTATGAGTTTCTTTTCCAGGGAGTGCATAACACTTTGCTATCTGAATTCGCCTGCATTTCAATATGTATGTTTTCACATGACAATATGTTGAATTTGCTTAGGGTATTTTTCGTACTGTTGTGTGTATGATGGGCAGGATTTATACTAGTAAGTCTACAAGACGTATCCATTCAGACGTTTGGTGCCTGCTACTATTTGCACATGGCGTTGTTGTTGTTATTGTGTTAGGTTCTGAGTCTCTTCACACGTGGACTCAAGGCTGAGATCAATTACCGTGGCCTGGGGAGAAGGAAGCACACCAATGACACACTCAACTTACATGCTGTTTGGTGTTATGATCTATGAGCTCTGCAGTTGCGTGGCTGGTTTCATTTTTCTGCTTGGACTCCTCTGAGATAAAGGACCTTCTGGACTTTGGACACATCAAATGGGTCCAGATATCCCACCGCCTTATAATGCTGTGAAGTCATGATTGTGTTACTGATGTAATGTTCACTTTAAGGCCACCCTCTCAGCACTGATTTACGCACGCACGCACGCACGCACGCACGCACGCACGCACGCACGCACGCTCACACAGCAGCAGCAGCAGCATCATGAGATACAGCATAAGATGTCGGCACACAAATTGATGGATTAAGTCCTGACTGTTTAAACAGTTTTGTTTGTGTTCTTTAATTTAGTGGCTCACGCTTCAGCCTGGGAAATGATGGTAATGTGCTCTGAAAGAGGAAACTCCTCCTCCAATGAAGAATGCTGCACAGAAACCTGCTCTGACGGGTCCTACTGTTGGGTGTGTGTGTGCAGAAATGTGAAGTGTTTGTAGTACAGTCCAGTCTGTTTCCAAACATAACGTTTAATTTACGCTTCCAATTTCATGTAGTAAATTTGCTCCTCGTTGATCTGATTCTGCAACATTTTTGTTTCATATTTAAGTACTGAATATATATATATATATATATATATATATATATATATATATATATATATATATATATACTTTCTTAACATGGGCATATAAAAAATAGAGAAGCACACAAATATACAAGAAACACAAAGTGTACGGAAAGGAGTGTGATGACACTGATCAATCAATGAATGAATCATTTAATCAATCAATTACTCAATCAATCAATCAATCAATCAATCAATCAATCAATCAATGTAACTAACTAAGTTGTTTGAAGGGCAGTTTTCATGCATTCACAATAAAAACTAAGAAAACATTAAATTACAAGACTAGAATGAACAAACAAATTAAACAAATTATCCATTGGTTATTCAACTGTTGTTTAAAAGCAAAAGAATAAGTTACATCAGTTAGTTGGAGGTGAAAAGGATATTTTCATTTATTCGGTCAACAGATTATTCAGGTCCGTTTCAGTTAAGTCCAATGTTTCTAATTTGCAAGTGGTCCACTGCCGCCACTCCTACAATGGTAAACATGGTACAATGGTCCATTTTTCAGTAGCCACACAGAAAACTTCTGTGAGGCCACACGGTGGTTAACGCTCTCGCTTCACAGCGAGAAGGTCTGGGTTCAACTATGCTTTCTGTGTGGAGTTTGCGTGTTCTCCTTGTGTGTGCATCGATTTATTCTGAGTACTCCAGTTTCCTCCCAGAGTCCATAAACATGCATGTGAGGTTAATTGGTGATTTGCCCCTAGGTGTGAATGTGTGTGTGTCTCCGTGTGTTTGGCCTTTGATAGACTGGCAACTTGTCCAGGGTGTATCCTGCCCTCACCCATGGTAGATTGGGATGGATGGATGAAAACATCTCCGTCGCAGTGGAGGCAGGACAGAATAAGACAGCAGCTCAACATCTATTTTGATAAACAACACAGTAAAGAGTACCAAGCTCACATAAAATTGATCATTAGCTAAATTTAATAATTAAAACTGCTAATTTTCATATTGGTTCACTAGCCAGAGTAGTGGCATTGAAATGAAGCATCCCTTCAATATTTTACTTTGAATAAATTTCACATCAAAGATGGACTTGTATTTTAATCTCAGAGTTCATCACAAAAGCTACATTTTTCTTTAACTTTCTGAAGTTGCCCTACTTGTAACAATTGTAAATAACACAGACATGCAATCTCTCATATATATCTCACACAAATATTATAGTTTATTGTGTAGTAAGCCACAAGTCAACACCTTGTCTTAACTAGGTGCTTTAAATTTGAGTGTGTTATATTATGAGCATGATCTTTCAACACAGACTGTAGGAGTGCAACCCGGGCAAAAAATAAATAAATAAAAAAAACATTCAGAAGCTGCCAACTTTTCAAAACAAAGACTCTGATTGGCTGAGTTTGTTTTTTAATATATCAAATGTATATTGTCATGAGATATGTGTCAGACTAAGTGACATCTTACGGTGGACAACTGTGGGCGACTGTAGCTGTGAGAGTGAGTTCCTGTTGCCAAGGACAAGAGACAAGAGCGATCACTACTGGAGGACGACAAAACAGAATGTGTCAGAGACCGTCAAGGACAACCATCCCACCTTCCACTCTAGGCTGGCCCTGATAATAAGATGCAGCAGACAAAAGCCCATCAGAGCAACATACAATAACATCAAAGTCTGACCCCCCCCCACCCCCCACTCCCCCACCTCTAAAAAAGAAAAGAAAAGAAAAAAGAAAAACCCACACACGCACACACATACACACAACAATCACCACTGCAGAGCAAACTCCGCTTCATCACACACACAATGCAGACGATCAAAATGACCTCTGTATGCATAATAAGGGTGTGCAACTCTAGTGTGATCAGAGGTGGGTAGAATACCTAAAATAGAGCTCAAGTAAAAGTATTGTTACTTTGAAATAATATTACTCAAGTAAAACTAAAGAGTCGGCATCCAAAAGGCTCCTTGACTAAGAATAATAAAGTACTTGGATTAAAACCAACTCAAGTAGAAAGTTATTACTGAGTAACCACATTAACATTGTTAAATGGTATCCATCCATCTGTCCGTCCACCCATCCGTCCATCTATACAGCTTTATTCTGGTCAGTGTTGACGGGTGCTACCGCCAATCCCAGCTGACCAGTGGGTGAGGACAGGCTACACCCTGGACAGGTTCTTGTCAGATAATATTTTCCCTGACTACATAGATATTTAGAAACCTGATCAACAGCACTGCCTTCTCAGCATGAACAGAAACATATTACTTTACATCAAGCAAGGCATCGCAGTTTGTAAAACCCTGTCTTAAAATATTTAGAATTTATCATGGTTTAAGTGCTGCACGGTGGTGCAGTGGTTAGCACTTTCACCTCACAGCACTAAAGACACCTTTCTGTGTGGAGTTTGCATGTTCTCCCTGGGCGTGCGTGGGTTTCCTCTAGGTACTCCAGTTTCATTCCACAATCCAAAAACATGTATGTGAAATTTATTGATGACCCTAAAATGCCCCTAAATGTGAGTGTGTGTGGTTGTCTGTCTCTGTGTGTTTGACCTGTACATGGATGGATGAATGACACAGCCAGAGATCCATCCATCCATTTTCTCCTGCTTATCCGTTTCCGGGTCGCGGTGGTGGCAGTCTGAGCACTGTCACCCAGATCACATAGCACCGATTAAGAACCTTCCTGCAGGTGGTGAGAACCACGAGAAGGTGGCGCCCGGCGTGAGACACGAACCCACTACATTGAGATTGCGGGTCTCACGCTCTACCAACTGAGCACGCCGGGGGATAGCCAGAGATAACAGAGATAATATATGATCCGAAAAATAGACTTTGGAGCAGCATCAGGTCCAATCGGCCTACAAAAGTGATGCACTGCTGGAACAGTGACGCATTGACTGTGTGAGTGAAGAATTATTCAGAATGCTATTTGAGGTGTTCAGTTGTGTGCAATGTGTCAGGGTCTTAATGAGTCCAAAACAACAACAAAGACATTTCACCTTCAACTGAAGAACATATCAAGAATCGAAGGACTGAATCTTAACAACATTTTAAAACGTAGCACAGCCTTCATTGGTCTTCCTTCAAATTTCATCATCTTCATATCGATATTGAGACGATGGTGGCCTGTCCACAATGTGCCCTGCATGTCATCCAATATCAACTCGATTAGGCTCTCGCCTACTCATTAGCATAGTTTTTAAAGAGAACATGGAATTTGAATGTTGTGGTGTCCTTGCAGTCCGACATGATGTTATGACATAAGTGCAGCTTTATTGAACAATTGTTTGTTTCACCTCCTTGTTTTACTTGAGATTTGTGAAACTACAAATACTTTTCAACAATATTGACACACTAATGATACTGTAGGGAGTATGACATTTGACATGCTATATGCCTTGATTTTCAAGACAATTTTCAGTTGCAATTATACACATATGATATGACAACATTGTGCTTGACTCAAGACTGACCATTTCCCCTCAGTTCACGTAAAATATCATCAAGTTCCTAGGTTCTTTTGTTTTTCTTGGTTAGGCTTGCTTTGCTTTCTGCTTGTTACCACTGTACTTTTCAGCATTGAGATACATTGCATCACGTTGGTATTCAGAGACATGAAATGGCATTATCCCACCTCCTTCTTCGCCGTCCCTGCTAAAGCAGTCGAACTGTGACGTGGACCAGCCGTTAATCCTCTTTTCCTTTTTGGAACCAGTGGCGGGAACTGCAGAGCTGGCCACAGAGATACGACCACAAGACGCTGTCGACACAAAGCAAGCCATGTGTGTGCGAGGGTCTGCACAAAAAAGAGTTTGTCCGTGTCAATTACAGAGTGTGAGTGTATGATGATGAGTATGTTTGGGTGTCTTTTCTTGTCTCCCTGCCTTCCGAATGCACTGACAAAGCCCGAGTGTGGGTTTATACAAGACCAAGGGTGTTTTTCTATGTGTGTGTGCTCTATGCCTCCCACTTCATCTGTCTGTGTAACTTCACTTTTGTCGAGCGTGTTCCCAAACACTCCCACAAGACCCTGTTATCTCAGCTATGGTTTGCATCATGAATGGGACAAATGTGCATGCACCTGTTTGTGTGCCTTAAGTTTTGGGCTCTGGTGAGCTTGTGGTGTTGTCTGGACGTGCAATTGCCAGTTTCTCTGGAAAATGCGCCCAATGTGATTATTCCAGGAGCTCTAATGTCGCCACTTTGTGTGGGCAGAGGATCCGAGACCCCAGAATAATAGGAGGTGTGTTACTAATGGTATTGTGTGGTGTGGTTACACAGAGAGGACTTGGGTCTTTGTTTTCTTCACTTGCATCAGCTGTAAGAGAAGCTGCAGTGTGTCAATTCTAAAAACTACAATAAGTAATGAATGGAAACGGGAAATGAGATATTCATGTATGACTTAAGTCTCAGAGCTGCTTTATTACTACCAGAAAAAGATGTTTAACTCCACACATTTAAATATATTCCACACCTAATTGTTGCCTTATGATCTGCTTGGTTCTTTCTGAGAAAAGGCGTATTTTTCAGTCATCATGATCAGTCTGTCTCCGAGAACACTGAGCTGTCATAGATGGTGCAATCTGATAATTTGATGATCATCTTCGGTAAAGCTGACATGTGCACTTCCTCCTCCAGTGGGCCTTAGTGTGATTAGCATGTGGCATCCTGGGCTGACAATTTGTTCTGAAGACCACAAAATCTCCTTTACACACACACACACACACACACACACACACACACACACACACACACACACACACACACACACACACCTGCTTTGATTTTCCCACATGGTCCACGGTGCTCCAGCCACCAGTTGCCGAGTGCTCTCTCTTTCCTCCTGAGGCGCTGGCTGCGTGCGACCCTCCACAGACGATATCAGGGTAATTGACAGTGACTGGAAATATGCAGCATCATTGAGCTGCCGACCCGTGTGACTAACAGGGTTAGGGTCTCCCCCTTTGAGGCTGACCCCTCCTACGAAGCCATCAGTGATATTCAATTTGTGTTAAGGCTCCCTTTGAGGGGCCCCAAGGGGGGAGATTTGATTAACATATTTTATGGCGAGCCCTTGGATGTAGCAGGGAGTGCTCCAGGCCCTGTATTAATAATAGTCAGAGCCCATTATGGCTGACTATGTGACGACAGTGACAGTGAAGGTTGACGGTGGTTTATGAACGCCTCTGTAGCGAGGGCCAAATGGTCCAGAGAAGTGAGCGGAGTTCAATAGGATTGGAGATTCCTGATTTTTGCGAGGCCTTAGTGTGACTGTGCTGTTTCACTGAGAGCTCGGCCATGCCAGCTTGAAGCTAATCAGAAGTGATTCATGTAAGCGAGTCACAATGCTGCCGTGGATTGAATTTGTTTCATCTACGGTTCTCTCCATCACTTATCAGTGGAATGAGCTGCTCTGCAAATAAATGGAAGGTAGACAATAGATGGTGTTTGTAAGGGCACTTTTCCCACAGTCCTATCTGTCATGAAAATGGACACACACTGACATAAGGACAAAGCGACAGACAGACACACACTCGAACCCGACTTCCGAGAGTGTCTACAGTAAGGACATTCCTGCGCTCCACACGCCTCGATCATTGTCTGCCGCAGCCGTGCTGCAAACAAAAGAGGCGTCCTCTCTGCCTCCTCTGCCTCAATGCCACGGAGCAGTAAAATGTGACCATGTTATCCCATAAATGAGACCCCTCTCTCTTCAGCTTTTATAGCTAGTTGATGGAATCTCTACATATAAGAAGTCCTGTTAACCCCCCTCAAAGTTTTTCTATAAATGTTTCCATGACTCATTTTATTTCAATGGGCTGACACACAAGAGATCCTCCTGTAAATCAGTGCTTTTATCTAAAAAAAAAAAAAAAACCCTCTCCAATGTCATTCAGCAACCGTAGCTCCTGTGATACTCCTGCTGAAACTGTAAGACCTACGAGATAACCCCTTTCTCTGTGTTTTTAATTTGCCTCAAATGAAGACAGACACATAAGAAGCCTCTGAAAGGGGACTGTATAGGTTCTCATATATGGGGCAGTGAAAGAGAAATTGGCAAAAGCTTAAGTTTCGCCCTAGGCCTGTAATGGTTTGAAAGAATGTAAAGCCCATGACAAAAGCGAGTACAAGGAGAAACGGAGAACAGGTGGTCATCGCTGCATCCCCCCCAGCCCCAGCCCACAGACATGAAATCTGCAGAGGGGGTTTAGATTTCAGTGATAAAGTCTCAGAGTTTTGTTTGCTCTTTATGTCTGCAAAGATGTGTGAAAAGATGCCGGACCTCTAACTCAACCCAAAGTCTCTCACCAACCTTGGAGCTGGGAATAAGAGGTTAAGGATTCCAGCATGAGGGAAAACATCCATCGGCGCTCATTTATGAAGAACAGATTGGATATGTGGGTGGACGAGGCCTTGACTTCTGTTCTATTCGGTATCGGCAGAGTTTCTTTGAGATCTTGAGGCTGTGCTCGTAAGGAGATGAATAAACAAACAGGACCACTCACGTGTGGTTGCAAAGAAGGCATGCAGTATCACAAAAAAGATTAAACAAAATACATTCTAAATAATCAGCATGGACCAATCTTTGTTAAGCAAAGCAGTAAAATGTAGTATTCAAAGAGCATGACTGATTGAATTAAAATTGTCAACCCATTACACTTGGATGGCCATGAGGTCTGAAAATAAAGTTCAGTCATTGTTTTTTTATTGTTTATGTAAAAAACTTGAGATGCCTCATGATAGTAAAACTATAATTAAATGAATGATATGGTTGTGAAAATTAAGTAGATAATTAAGTGAAGTAAGAAATCGAACTCGACTCAAGAGCAGCCGGCACGGTGCCACAGTAGTTATTGCTCTCCAAGCCATGAGTCCAAAAACAGACCCAGAGGTTAATTGGTGGGGAAGTCCATGTATAGGGAGCTCATGCAAAGCATAGATGCATAAACTCGAGACCAGAATTCTGAACTTCATTAGAGGTTTAATTTTGGAAAGTAGATTCACTGCACAGAGCATGAATCCAACTTGAGGCAATTGTAACAAACATTATAACAACACAATATGAACCAGGCCCTGACAATTTTACAGCAAATCAGAGTTTTACCCTCAAAAATGTCAGCTTAATTTAAAAAGGAAGAATAAGGAGTAAAATAATGCTTTCACCAAACGGCACTTAAATATAACGTTTTACTGACATCAAAAGCAAACCATGCAAATATCATCACTGTTTTTTTATGACCCAGGCTTGTTCATGTTGCTTGAAAATGTAGGTTTCTTTTTTTCCAGAATAGGTCATAATTACAATTCTTAGCAAGCTGCTGTCAAATATAAAAATCACCATAATGAAGTGAGTGAACAAACTGAAATGAGGGGTGATTACTCTGTAATACCTGCACATACATGGTGAGACAAGCTGTGAGCCAGAGTAGCATGTGGTGTTTAACCAACTGCAGGCTTTTGATTTCCAATGTATGTTTGTATGCAGAACCACGTGAGTCCTGCCCTTATCTGTTCCCATCTGTGATAGTGTGCTTGTATGTGTGTGGTTTTTGGGTTGTTGTAACCATAGAATCACGATGACTGATGAGCTGAAGCGGTGGGCATTTTTGTTAACCGAGCAGCAGGTGTGTGTGTGTGTGTGTGTGTGTGTGTGTGTGTGTGTGTGTGTGTGTGTGTGTGTGTGTGTGTGTGTGTGTGTGTGTGTGTGTGTGTGTGTGTGTGTGTGTGTGTGTGTGTGTGTGTGTGTGTGTGTGTGTGTGTGTGTGTGTGTGTGTGTGTGTGTGTGTGTGTGTGTGTGTGTGTGCAGTACAGTGCAGTGCAGTTCTACTTGGGTGAGCTTGAAGAATGCCCAAGTGGATCCTGGCAGAGAAAGAAGGAGCTCCTTTCATCACATGTAGCTCAGTGCCCCAACTCCACCCCAACTGCACCATCTTCCAGTGACCCAGCACCCCTCCCCATTTATTCCTCTTACACACTCACTTCCTCCATCACTTACAGGAAACATTTTTTTTTTTTTTTGAAAGACACTGGGCGCATACTTTTCAGCTCATTCACATTCTTCTTTATCCTCCTTTTTGTCCTCCTTTAACCGCCCCTCATCTCCCTCCCTCCCACCCTCTGTAGCGTGGGAGCTGTCAGTGGCATTTGCTTTGACACACACTCAGAGCTCCGGCAGCAAGCAGGTCCCTGTGCTTTAAAGGGCACCAGCTAATTAGCTATAATAGCTTCCATTTTGTCCTGGCCTTGCGTCATGCCTTTGATGCTGTGATTGGGAGTGCCCAGGGGGGAATTCCAGACAATTTTCCATGTTTGATTTGTTCGAGGGAGAGATGGGTGTGATAACAATGATGTCAGGGTAACAGGGAGACCATGTTAGCATTTTCCCAAAGAGTGATGTGGACCCTGTCCCTCTATCCTTGAAGTGGGTAATTACCTCTCACATAGTGATGTAAGGTTTGTTTCCTTTTACATGAGTGTGATTAAGCTGCTTGAAGGTGAACATAAGATGTGACAGTGCAAAAAAGGTGGTGATTTATTCACAAGTCCGCCCTTCTTTCCCAGGCACATACAACCATTCATTTTTCAATTTTGGGGGGCATTTTCAATGCTTTCATTCTAAATGTTAAACTGCCCTAATAAACACATATCATATTAGGCCACATTAAGTTACATGTTTTGTATATTAGTTAGGTTGTTTACATTATAATTGATTACTGTGTAATAATTAATAAATGTGACCAAACATTCATCTTTTAAGGGCAAAACTTTAAGTTCGCTGCATGTTATAATGGAAAATTGCAAACATTAAAAAATTGAGCAGAAAAAGTGGACAAAAAAGTATTTAACTTAATTCTAAGTTTTTATTTATAATAATCAATTAAAAAAACACAACTCACAAAACTAAAACAGCCTACAATCTTCTCTTAATAGAAAAAAAAAAAACAAGAAACCAGTTTTCTCTTCAGCACTATCGCCAAAAAAGTTACAGCTCTGTGGAACCTCATATCCCTTTAACTTTGAGCACTAATAACTTTATAAACTTCTTTAATGACAAAATTCTAACTGATTGGCTAGAAAAATGTATCTAAATTCAAGGACTTCTAAAAGAAGAATGGGAGGCAGCACTTTCAGCTATCAGGCTCCTCTCATGTGAAACCAGCACCCAAGTTCCGTTAGGGAGGCTGACACAGTCTCTACTTTCAAGGTTGGGATTAAGGCTTTTCTTTCTAATAAAGCGTACAGTTAGGGCTGGTTGAGGCCACCCTGGACCATTTTCTAGTGAAGCTGCCATTGGTTTAGACTACAGGGAGACCTTTACTGCATTGAACTTGTCACTCACCCTGTATGCATATTTGACCAGGATATGTCATTAACATAGTGTTTCTCCCCTGTAGTCAGTCCCCTCTCTGTCTTCTCTCTCTATACCTTCCTGCATGATCCAATAGGAGCACTGTTCCCATAAAGCCTGCAGTAAGTGGATAAACTTGCCTTCCTATGGCAATCTGTTGGTGGTTTTTCTGTCCTATCCTTTTCTCAACTTTTATCCCTTAACACCAACTGGAACAGCAGAAAGCAGCCACCTTGACTATGTTGTTATTGCCAGTACATAAATAAAACTGAATTGGATTGAAAATATAAACTTAAGAGTATAATCTATTGAAAATAGAAAACAATCTACATCTCTCACAGTCTTTGAGCTTCCATAATCACATGATCAGAACCAAAACTTGTGTTAATAAAAAGGATTAATCATCAAATTATTTCAGTGCATTTACGAAAAAAAATAAAAACTCCGAACACAAAAAACTTAACATAGGAGGGTCTTTTATTGTGCAATTGAAAGTCTCAAAAATCTCTAACAACATCAGTATCTGTTGATTACCGACTTGGAAATATCCAGTGTGGTTGACATTGGTACGAGCCGCTATGACCTCTACTTAAACCCTGAAACTGTCCCTTGTTACCAACTCCCACCCGCCTGCTTCCTCGGTTCCCCACGGATCTGGTTGACTGGTGAACTATAGAAGCAGAAGCTTTTGAACTTTCTTCACAGAGAGAGAGAGAGCGAGAGAAGAGCGAGAGAGCGAGAGAAGAGAGAGAGAGAGAAAACAAACACATATGAATACAAAATACACACAAATGGGCTGCTCATAGTGCTTGAACCTCGAGTGAGAGAGAGAGCGAGAGAGAGAGAGAGAGCAAGAGAGAGAGGGGCGAGAGAGAGAGAGAGAGAGGAGAAGGACAAGGAAAGAAGAGGAGGCGGGGGGCGTCAGGTCTCCCCCCTTGTCATCACTAAAATAGGTTTATCTCTGCCAGGGAGGTGTCTCTTTGTGTTGCCATGCTGGGAGCTGAAGAGGGAGAGGATGCGGGCAACGAGGGTAAAGGCGCAATAACAGGCAGAAAGTGAGAAAAAGAGCATGCTAGAGGATGGAGAGATGAGGGAGGGGAGGGATGAACCTTCACTGGGATGGGACCACCTGCGATGTCTCCTTTTAGCCAGGAGATTATGCGGGCACACAAAGCAGCGCTGGGAGGAAGGCAGGGGCACCGGGGGAGCCCTGCATCAGCAGAGTGAGCAGCGTGGAAAGTGAAGCTGGCGTGTGTGCCAGGGGTCTGCCATATACTGTACCACCTCCCAACACAACTGCTTCCCACAAGCTCTAGCCCCTCAAGATTTTTCCATTCCCCTCGCTCATATTTACTCTGCCCCCCATTGTTCATCTTGCAAGTAGTACATAAAACTACAATACTGTCACATAATTTATGATTTGGAGGTTATTTAAGCACGATGACAACTGTGTAATTGTTCCTGTCATACAATGCAGAGAAAACAATGTGTTTCAGCTGTATTTTATCAGTGCCCGGCACAGTGGGAAAACCTGCTCCAGTTTGAGTCTGATGACCCTTGTTGTGGTTCTCAGATCAGTGGCTTGTCACAAAGGTAATCTTTTGTCCATTTAGAGGTTGTTGTTTTTGTTTTTTTTCACTTACGCCTTCATAATCCATTGGATCCTGACAGCAAACTGTCCTGTCAGCATAACAGTCGGGCATCTCCTATTGGGTTGTTAAGAGTTGTCTTTAAATGTCTTTAGTCGAAAAACTGTCATTCATCCATCACTGCAACCCCTATAAGGTGAAGCTGATGTCTTGTGGTTAAGCTACTATGGTCCCTCCTTTCGACTGTTACTGACGGCCCCACAGCTGTGAGCCCACCTCCCCCCGTGGTGGATGCGGACTCATTTCTCATTGTTTCAGGTGCTGTCATTGGTTAAGATTAGTAGCCATTTCTGGTTAATTATTCCAGGCCATGGTTTTAGTCTGCAGATGAACCTCAACTAACCCCTAACTTCCCCGCCAGCGTACAATGACTTCATTTGGACTTCCCCATTCACTGTAGCCAGCCCTAAATTCGAATAATTGCAGGGTTCCCTTTGTCTTTTTGCTGACGTCGGCTATTAGTGAAGTAGCGAGAGCATCTTGGGCCAGGTCTGGGTCACGCCAGTTTTGACGAGGCTATTCTCTAAAAGCCTGCCCCCCGTCTTGTCGCCCCGTTTTACATTTCTAAGAGTTTTCTGAGGAACTGCAGACCTCAGCAAATTCTCATCCCAAGGTGAAGAAGGGAACAGAAGGAGCAAGAGAACAGAAGAGGACCGACCACAGAGGCAACCTGTGCTTCTCAAGGTCTGCCTGAAAGGGGGTTTTTAGGTATTCATTGTGTCCCTCCCTTTCACCCGCTCTCTATTCTTCAAAGTGCTGTCGGCGCCCTGGCTTGGCGTGGGTCTAAGCTTGCATCCTTCCCAGTGAGGGCTCTGTGGGCCACACTGACGTTCTAATCATAACCCTGTGGCAGCAGCTTTGTGTGCAGCACTGAGAGAATTGAGGACTGGCATCCTGCCGCTTGCTTTCCTTTTGTCCCACTGAAACGTTCCCCAGTTGAGATTAAAGCCAGCAACAACAGAGGTCACCCTCGAAAGAAAAAATGTCCCCACTCAGTGGTCTTGTGTCTATAATATTTTCATGCTAACTGTTTTTGGAGTCACCTGTCATTGTGAAATACTGTGCATTTCAGTGGAGCGCACACAAGGCAAGGATCAAGAATTTGGCATAATTAAAGCCCCAAATGAATACAAGTGTATCCACGAAACTTTCTTTACTTTTGGGGATCTGTTTACACGACACCGGTGAGCGGATCCACTGTATCCATTATGCTTTTATACCGGCTCCCAAGGTGGAACATTTCTTTCACGGTCGTGATTCCCTCCTGCAGAGACTGCCGGAGGCGACTCTGCTCATGTGCATGTAAAACAAACATGGAAGCCCCCGTAGTGGTATGACTCACGGACCTTATCCTAGTTTTCTGGTCCGTATTGGTAGTTGAGACTCACCCCTGATAGCATCCATTTTGTCATCAGTCCACACGAATGTCGGGTATCGATTTTGTTCACGTTTATAGCATATTGTTCACTGCACACAAGTCTGTGGGGTTTCATTACAAAAACAAGCAACAGCGCCCTCCTGTGGCCTGGCATATTAACTACATGGTTGTCAGTGAGTCCGCTGCTGCAGTGTAAATGTAGCACTTTTTTAAAAACAGACTAGGTATTGTCACATGAAATGTTGTCGTAGCAACGTGGCCTAGAGCTTAATGAAATGAGCCAATGGTGTGTTGTTCTATATCTTTGTTACTTTGTGGTGTGATTATCTGTAGTGTACCCACAAACAAGAATGCACACGTCTGTACCCTTATGACTGTGTGCTTGCCTGCTTGCCTGCTTGCTTGTGTGCATGTGTGTTTTCCCACATTGCCACGCTCCCTCTATACTCGGACCGGTGTTTTCATTAAAATATAAATCATTAACTCTTGCTGGCCTGTGGCAACAACAACAACAAAAGACTGGCATTCTGAAGTCTTTTGGCCTACACACTTATGAAATCAAGTACACCCTCAAAATCTAGAGGTTGAGTCAGCGTATCCTCATCACAGATAGTTCAGTGTAAATGTTATTGTAACTATTTTTTTTAAAAAAGCCAACATTTTTTGAGTGCTGAAAAAGAAGCTTAACTAAAAGCCCATTTGATAACTGCCGGCCTTACCGGCCAAATATCTAAACATGTGAAGAGCATAATATGTACCATTTCAGATTTGTACATAGTGTATAAAAGGAAATCCCCCTATAAGTTGATGCAGGTACAACAGTATATTGGTTAAGCTGTGTAATTTGTATTAACGTAGTAATATTTTACATTTTACATTTGTTTGAATGTGGATTTTGCAGTTTAACCTTAAAGATGTCACACACCGATTATCCCGCGAATAATATTGTGTAATCTTTTACATTTTCTGAACAGACTCTTGCAGATGATCGCTTTAATGCAGTGACACGGACTAATTTGTTCTTCTGTGCTGCAGATTAGACTGCCAAGTAAACTAAAAAGAACCGAAGAATACTTCTGTTCCACACCCACGCTGTCTCCTGTTTCTCTACAGGGACTCTCAGAGGTGTCATAAAAAGTATTAGGTGAAACGGGCCATGATGACATTGTTACATTTGCAGTAGTTAAACTACTCACTGGAGGGACAGCAATAAGACAGTTCATGCGATTGTCAAAAGACCCAGTGGTGGACATGTTTGTAATAAAGCAAGGATGATTCAAAATAATTGTAAGCTTTATTGTATTGTATTGATTTTACTTGTATTTCTTCAAAAGATGATTAAAAACAATGAAATAAGATATCACTACAAACACCCCCGTCTGGGAAAAAAATGCAGAAAACAATATATATAATGAAAGTCTCTTTCAGTCAAAAGAAGACACCATTATCTTTTTTTTTTTTTAAGGGATATGGGGGGGGGGGGGGGGTAGCATTCATTGTCGGACTGTTTTATCTGATTGCATTATGTTACTCAGATGTTGCAATTATTGAGCTTTAACCCATCAGTTTCATCAGCAGTGAACGTCTGAGAGGTTTAATACATAGATCGACCAAGTGTGTGCAACACAGATGCTCAAAAATTCAGGAAAGGTGTCAAAATAAGGCTTTAAGTCATTAAAAGGAGAACGTTTTCAGAAAGGAAAAGTAATTGCATTAGTGCCCATGCCCTTTGTGTGCTTAAATGTTTTTTAAAAAATTCCCACCACTTTAAAGGTAGATAGTCTGTATATTTCAATCATTCTTTGAAACACAGAAACCTTTCCACCAAATCTTTCATGTGAACTTAAAGCAACCCTGAATTTTTGAGCTTCTTCTAGTTTCTTTTTATGTGTGACTACATTACCATCCATACACCTAATTAGTCAGTTTAGTTTGTACCAGTTTTCAAACAGCTCCTCTGTGAAGCGTTTGTGTGCTAGTGGTCCCCGGTGACACTGACTAAGTATGTGATCATAATGATGACCCCGAGGATGAGCCCACATTCCTCTCCTCAGCACGCTCCCTCTCTCTCTCACATCTCGACCGTGCAGACCCCCAGCCGTCATGTAATAAATGTTCAGTGCCATAATCAATTTGCAATGCTTGGGGAGCATCTCTCTTGATTTAGCCTGTAAAAAGGGGCAAGAGGGAGAGAAAAAAGGACGAAGCAGAACACAGAAGACGAGAAGCGCTCCTCTGAATGTGGTGAGAGCGTGAGGCAAGAAGAGGGATCGGGGGGGTCCATAAGAGAAAAGACTTCCTGTGGCGTAAATAGTATTCATGGATGACAGAGTGGTCATGGAGGATAGATGAGGGTCTTCTTCTCTGCGGAGTTGGAGTTGACTCATTCTCTGCCTTGCTTTTCTTCCTGATGCGCCGCGCCAAGGGGCTCCTTTGTGCCTTAGCAGCAGGTAGCGATGGAGTGGCAGGTCAACTCTCCTGCCAGCACAACTACCCCCTTCTCCCACTGACCCCTGCTGGGTGATTCTCTGTGCAAGAGTGAAAATGTAATATAGTGTGTCTGGGCCTCAGATGAAGAAGACTGAAATGTGCACTTATTTTAAAAAATATATATATAACCTGACACACTTGCTTTGTAGATCTTAATTGAAAAGTTTAAACTGAGTGATTGGTTATTTTATTGTTATTTTTTTTACTTTGTTTCGTTTTGTTTTTTTTAATTGAATGCACCCACATTATTTTGGGTGAAAGTAGCTGGACAGTCACTTTCAAGGGATGGCAAACTAAAAAGATTTTAGTGTGTCTGGAAAAAAACTGGAAAACAAGTATTCCTGTGGAAAAAGCTTTGTTTTTCTCACATTTGTGACCATCGAATCCATAGCTTTCTTTCACATTGTAGTTTTTCTAACCAATTTGGTGCTTCTTTTCATTTCCTTTCTGTCCATGGTAACGCGAACAGTTTTCACAGTGGGTGGTTCAGTCAGCCACGGGGCTACAGAATGGAGTTGCCCACATAGCACGCAGCCTAATCGAATAACTGCCTCAGCATGGCTCCCAGCATGAGCGTCGTCCCCAAAGGGGAGCTTGACCGAAGGCTGCAGGTACTTTTCATTGCTTCCTGGCAGGCCGGCTCCTTTTCCCCCAGAGTCCCGCTGCTCGAAATTTGTTGGCCCCCCCTGGCTTTCTTTCTCTGAGTGTCATCTGTGGGGCCCCTGATGGGAGATTTGTTGATATGATAACTCGATTAGACTACAGGATGGATGACATAGTGGCAGCGAGCCAGTCAGCAGCACACAGGGAGGTGATGACTCTTCTCTTTAACCTCTCCTCAGGAGCCTGGCGCTCGGCACCTGCCCTTGGCTAATCAGCCTCACTGCCCAGGACGGTGGCTGGAGGAAAGGTTGAGGTCAGGGCCTGTTTAGATGGGAGCAATGGTACTTCCTGACATCAGGTTGCTGCACCTTTGGCCTCAGGATACTCAGGGGGATTTTCACGTTATCTCGTGATGGGAAAGTTTCACATAGGGACAGTATTGGAACCATATAGTATGATGTGTCTCATGATTTGTCTACAGAAAGATCTGGGCAGAGGAGGCATTGAAACGACTCTTGATTAAAGCCAAAAGTATCTATAAGTTGGCACAATTGTAGTTGTCATGTGAGGTACGATAGGCCTCCAAGATTTCATAATAAATGATATAAATAATGCACAGTTCGTAGTTGAGATATTTGTTTTAAGATTTTACAGTATTTAAATGTGAAAATAATTTTACTGTCAAAGATTTAAGATAACAATCTAAGATTGTTAAACACTTCTAATGCTGTTAGCTGCAGTGCAGCGACACTTGTATTATGAAATCAGGTGATAATAAATTCTCCAGGGTTTCATTAGCAGGGATCGGAGAGGCCATTAAACTTTCCTCACAGGTTTTCACCACCGTTCGGACAGCCAAAGACACTTTCAGATGCACAATACCTTCTCTGTATGTCCTCCAGGTTATTTGCTACGTGGTGCACTGGGGCCACTCAAGTCAATTAAGTTCACATCTCCACTTTGGCCAAACAAGGGATTGCGGCAAAATGAGGAGCGCTAAAGACCAACAGGAGCCTCCCCTTCCCAGCCCAGGCATTGAGGAGCAGCAAAAAGGACACCAAACAAAGGGCGGCCCCTCTGTGTCTCAATGACTCCTCTCTTTGTTGCCTTCTTGGGCCCCATAAAGGAAGAGGGACGCTCTTGTTTGCCCAGGAGGTGGTTTAATGGCCCCTGGTAGAACAATGGCACCACATTCAAGCCATCCAGTGGGGCTCATTATATGGGGCCATCCCAAAATGCAGGGTCCCTGGACGTTCCCACTGGAGCATTGGGTGAATGGTCCTGATGGGCGTGGTGGACCAGGGAGGGCATACGGGGGGAGAATGGAGACCATTGAGGTGACAAGCAGGTTCCATCTGCCCCCAATGCCTCCTCACCTTGCATCACGACAGCTAGGGGCCTCTCCATGCACAAAGGGCAAATTTAGTGTGTCGAGGTGGTTTAAAACTCTCACTTTATAAAAGGCCATTGAGGGAAATATCAACACTGTCGACCAGGGAATGGTGCATTCAGCCTCTGCTGCCCCTTTCCATTGACTGAGTTCCTTTTCCTTTCACTCCTTTTCTCCTTTTCGCTCCATTCACATCCCACTTCTCTCATCTCCTAAGGTCTTCGGTCCAGGCCATTTTTCCCATACCTTGCAAAGGGGCGGATGACAAGAATTAAGTTAGTTCTGGCCCGGCCCAAAGGTTTTGTCCTCCCTGAGCGATGGCAGGTAACTGTGGCTATGATGAAATGGATCATCAATCACCAACCAATCATCTCTGATGAGATGACACAATCTCCATGAACCCCAGAGGTCAACAGGCATCCGTAATAAGTAGTACACAGTCAAACCATAACTCAGAGTTTAACACCAAGAGGTTATTTGTTTCTATATTACCAAACTTGGAACACTCACTTCTTATAAATCATTTCAATCATTATTATTTATTTAACTTTTTTTTTAACCTTTATTTTGATACAGCTTTTACTTTATTTATTATTTTTTGTGTATTCCTTTTATTTCCTTCTAAAGCACTATGAATTACCTTGTGTCTGAATGTTGCTATATAAACAAACGTGCCTTCCCATGCTTAGCCTGGTAAGAAGCCAGAGCAGTAGTTTTAAGTTTTTTACCCATTACTGGCATTATTTTTATCTAATTCTTAAAGCAGTAATGATAGAGGACAGGACTTCCATTAACAAGTGCAAAGTGCAAATTTCTAGTGCAAATCATGTTTTATCACTTGCAACATAGGTAATCAGTTGAAATGCAGCCTATACTAATTTATAAATGTCACAGGATGAGGGATTAGATGCATAGAATATTCTAGCTGCCCATTTTCTCATGGAAACCTCCCAACACAATAGAGTTGTTTTAAGATATAAACTACTAAAAAGCAGCACCAACACATGAGATGAAAAGAAAAAGGTTGTATTCTTTTTCCTAGACCATCACATCATTGTTGATGAGGGAGAGTAAACTTATTTTTTCATGATTCATCTTTTGGAAATGAGGGCATTATGGAATCTCATGAACCACAAGTTGAATTTTGAAAAGTGAAAACTTTTCTGCATGTACTGCCTGCTTTCACAAAGTAATGAGAGAAAATGATGATTTTTCATCCTTCTATCCATCCCACCAGCCATTTCATATACCCGCTTTTTCTAAAATAGTTGTTGGTGTGATGTGATGAAGTAATTAACACTTTTGAGTGTAGTGTGCTAGCATTTTTCAGTGTACAAAAGTTCTGAAAGAATACAATTCCCCTTTAATTTGTTAATTAGCTATATATTGTTTAAATTAAAAAATTGTGAATTTTTTGTAATTCTCTAACTGGAGTCTTCCATCGCCTGTGATTGATAAGGTGATTCCTAAATGTCAAAAATGTGGAGATGTGAGACATTCAGAGAACATAGGCCCTAAATGATGGTATACAGAGTGTCTGTCATCATGAGTTGAAGCAATTTATCCATATTCACTAGATGTGACACGACTGTCCACCACACGCCATACAAAGTCTATTCAATGTTTTATTTTTTTTTCATGGGTCCTAATGGATAAAACGTTGATTAAACGCTCTGAAATAATTTCTCAGGACCTTCAGGTTAAGGCCATGGGAACAGCAGCTGCAACGAAATCAACAACAATCATCCATGTCTAAGAGCATATATCTGCGCCTGAGAAATGTTCTGTCTTTTCGGCCTATCTGAGGGGACAAGGCCTCCATGGTCACCACACCACTCCTGGCCTTATAGTCTCCAGGACCACATCTCCGAGACACCCCACTGTGCATCTCGCAGCGAGCGCCGGAGCTCCCACTGGGCAAGCCCAGCAGGGGCCATTGGCGATGGGCAGGCTCCCCAGGGGCTAGATTGCACCCATTTGGCGCCAGGCTTTTGTGTTTGTTTCTGCAAGTGTGTATCTATGGGTTCTAAAATGAATATATCTGCACTGATACTCATGGGTTTGGGTATATTTGACTTTTCATTTTTGGCTCTGTCAGTCTGAGTGAGAGGAAGACACTTACCACCAGATGCCTTCACTCCCAGAACTCTTAGCGGGGTGCCAATGAAGTCCCGCTGGGTTGCCACAGTAGGAGCATATATCTCGCCGCAGGGGAAGGCCATGGATCCTAATGATGAGACACATCAGTCTTCTTCTCAGCCTGGCCTGACATGCCCAAGTGTCTTGTTCATGGTGGCATATCCATGGTGAAAGAATGCATATGGTAGGGGTGCTTTATGAAGCCCTGTGGGAACCTGTGTTCACTCTCAGCGGTGGAGCGCATTTAAAGACTGCTCAGCGCAGTTGGTGCAGTTTACTCGCTTGGCGGGAGGTTGTGATCTTATTTCCCCGTGTGTGGTATGCTTCCTGCGAGTGCAGAGGTTTAATTATTTTGTCTTATTTACGACCCTAATTTCATGAATTTTGGGAGGTATTAGATAGAGTGGGAAAGGATTGTGAATTCTATAAAGGCTATTCTTAAATGTGTTAGTTCAACAACATATCAAATGCTGAAACGTTTACTTACTATGAAAACTATATGCTCAATTTAATTAAATGTCAGCAACACATGCTCAATCATTTGGGACAGGGTTCTGTAAATTTAGATTAAAAATAAATTCAGAATGTAAAGAGAAATCTATTCATTTGTTGGTTTCTGAGGTGACACTGTATCAAAAACAGAAAACGGAAAATCACTGTGCCTGAACACAGTTCATTAGCATACCTGAACAATTGTATCATCAATGAGCGTTTGTTGTGTTTGCCAGTTGAAACACAACAATCCCATTTAGAAGTGACAGAAAAGTTCCCAGCAGTCCATAAATCGATCCATCCATGGCTAAACTTCCTTAAGTGGTTCATTTAAGAGGATGGGGAAAAGCTGGGTACAGGTTGAGAGTACACTGCAAGACTGACACGGAAAACTACTCAATCACCCACTTATACCTTTACATCTACTGTCAATGTAGAGACAAATGAACCTACCTACATGTTGTTAAATTGATGGAGAAAGTTGCAAACTACACATAGAAAAGCCTCAGCTCAGAGTTAAACTAGGACCTTGTCAACCACTTCACCACAAGCTGCCAACCTTTTATCTGGTGAATTCTGAATTTTATTTTGTTTTGTCAAAATGTATTGTGTCCTTCAAGCTAAAACTGTTCTTTGAATGAGTTCTTTCTGTTTTTCTTTACAATTTACAAAGCATACAAATAGATGCTTGTTCCTAAACCATCCATTCATCCATCTTCTATACCAGAAGAGACTATCACAGCTGACTATCAGCGAGGGCAAGATACACCATGGACAGTTCTCCAGACCATC